>NC_085000.1:34504836-34604836 GCF_963854185.1 Sardina pilchardus | reverse complement strand
TGCGTAACCTGAAACAGCACACAATAGTTACATGCGTAACCTGAAACAGCACACAATACAGTTACATGTGTAACCTGAAACAGCACACAATATAGTTACATTACACCCCTCCCATAGCTCCTGAAGACATGCGTAACCTGAAACAGCACACAATATAGTGCACACAATATAGTTACATGTGTAACCTGAAACAGCACACAACATGATAACATTTCATAATATTATCAATCTGAAATAGCATCAAATATGATTGCATTTCATGTTTGATATTATTAAGCGACAAAAGACAAATACAAAATCTTCAGACAATTTTATTGGGACTGCAACTAATTGATTATTGACTAAATGTCATGAAATGTCAGAGAAAGGTGTTTCCCTGAGCTTAAAGCAACACTAAAGCACTTTTCCTCTGTCGCACGCACGCTATTTGTTCATAGCGAATAACGGTGTCCACAGACAAAGTAGAGTATGTTGCATGATTTTATGAAAGTATGATGTATTGCGACATCGAAGCAAGTCAAATTTGTAGTTTCTTATGTCTCATTTCATCGAACTACAGGTACGTCGCTACCCGATCTGGTAAAGTTACATAGCGCGGCTATAGCCGATAGAGGGCCGCGAAGTGAATGCAGAAGTGTCACCCTGTTACGAGTTGATGAACCGCTAAAATTATTTTGGAAACATTAATTTAAGGTACGAAAAAAACCTCTTTAGTGTTGCTTTAACATGACATCTTCAAATGCCTGTTCTGTCCACGCCACATACCAAAATACAGCTGAGTTTCCCATCACAGAGCAGCCACCTGTTTTTAAGTAGCTCCCTCATTAATCGATTATCAAAATAGCAGTCCAGGCAAAGTAAGGTCTGACCACAATCTAACTGCAACAGAATTTAGTTTCACATTTTTATATTTCAGTTGGTGATCTAAACACCACAGTAAAAGTCCATGAAAATCCAGTTGGTGAAAATATGTTAAAATGAGGGTTGTTTTTGTGCATTATCTTTCAGCAAACACTCGCAAAATGTAACATAACATGGAATTTTAGAATCCTGCATTGTTGAGGAGCATTCTTTAATTTTCAAAGAGTTAGTGAATTTCTTGGGCTTATTTTACTAAAAACTAAAATACTTTAAATGGAGCATGATGTCACTTTGTAAACATCCCACATCTGTCTATTTCAATCTGACTCTGGGCAGTGTTTGAGAGCAACAGCTGTTCTCTGCCTAAGAGACATGCCATAACCTGCAAACCTGATCCGCTGATCAGTGCTGCCCTGCGTGTTGCATCTCATCTCCTCAATACTACATCAGAGATGCTCTCAGGAAGTCCCAACTGAACTTACAGAGTGGACACTAGTCTCTGACATCATCAACGCATGCCACCGCCCAGACTGAGCAGTGTTGCCGGGAAACCCAACCACATGAACCGTGCCATATGTTTCCGAGTGGATGACTACAATTCTCTAGAAACTTGAGGTGAGTGTGTGTGTGTGTGTGTGTGTGTGTGTGTGTGTGTGTGTGTGTGTGTGTGTGTGTGTGAGATCTTGCACTGAATCCTCTTCCTCAATATTCTGATCACCACCAGTCTGAGCAACTGGCTCAGTGCCAGAGACTATATTGATTGGGTCAGAGACTATATTGATTGGTCATTGATTGGTCAGAGACTATATTGATTGGTCTGAGACTATATTGATTGGTCAGAGACGATATTGATTGGGTCAGAGACTATATTGATTGGTCAGAGACTATATTGATTGGGTCAGAGACTATATTGATTGGTCAGAGACTATATTGATTGGGTCTGAGACTATATTGATTGGGTCAGAGACTATATTGATTGGTCATTGATTGGTCAGAGACTATATTGATTGGTCAGAGACTATATTGATTGTTGATCACCAAAAGAAGGCTATTTGTTTTACCAAAAATATTTGGCAGTATTTTTACTAAAAAAAAAAATATATATATAGACACATAAAGAACTCTGACACTAAATACAAAGCCATTTTCTTCAACAAAATAAAATACACAAAATACCAGTTTGTATTTGAAATTCTTATTTTACATACAGTAAATAGACATGTATCAAAACTACCGCCCAGCCCTGGCTACTGGCTGCATCAACTCAAGCTAGGTAGTGCCAATTTGACCGCTTTGCTATGTTGCCCATTCAATCTCTCTACCAGCCCACCCAAATGTAGCAGGCTAGAACGGCCCTGGTTATCGTTCACATCCACTTCTGTCAACGGTGAACCACAAGCAGAGTTTGGTGAGCGTGCAGTGATGTAGGAGTACCATGACAATAGTGCCAACAACAGTGGCAAAACATGGGCAAGTGCAAAGTGACAAGAAGAGCCATCATCACCCGATGATACACAGGGGCCGGCGTTTACAGGTTTACATGTTTACAAGTTGCACAAGCACATTCAGGACTGGGGGTCAATGAACAGTAGTACTGTATCTCGCTGGCTCAAAGTAAAGAAAGCTCAAGAAGTCACAACGGAACGTGTTGACCAGGTTGAGCAATGTTGCATGGCAACCCAACCACATGAGCGGCTCCATATGTTTTCCATTGGATGACTAAAGTTCTCTAGAAACGTGAGGTTGGTATGAGAGGGAGTGTGTTGTGAGTGTGTGAAACACCTACAAGATCTTGCACTGAATCATCTTCCTGTTTTTCTGATCTTAACAGTCTTCTGTAATAAACTTTGGGTTCGCCAACTGTGTTGAGACTCAGAACAAGCTACTGACGAGGTTTGCCCTGTTTTGAGCAATATTAGTGGTTAAAGAATGCTTTTTTGAAAGCGTTGCTCACCGCCCCAAGCTAATCCACTGTTTGCGATTCTGGGCTCTAGCTTTTGCTGGTGCTAGCTCTGTAATGCTTGATCAACGTCGATGTATTTTCGTTCAGAAAAACACTTTCTGGTCCATTTTTGCCTAAGTTACACTTTAATTCAGTTATAGTGAAGCGTTTAATAGTCACCAGAGCGACCATTAGGGTTTTTTGATAATGGTTTTATATCTGAAAATGTCCAGGGCTTGAAACTGTACAACTTCACCAAGTTTCATGCCTTTATGAAAGAATTTGACCTCATTTTCACAAATCCCCTGTACTATAAAAGTTCAGTAAAACTGCCAAAGGTGCAGTTTTTGGCCAAATGCCTATGCACAAATAATTCCAATTTTGACAATACCACCATTTCCAGTTCCAATTCCAGTTCCACCACTTGTATTTTCATGGAATTTTAATACATGACACATGTAGGTTTCATGAACTGAATACAACAAAAATAAATTCCGATGCAATTAGTTTTGGGTTGGGTGATTTTTACTCACCGATTGCCTGGACTATAATATAATTGCCAATTAATTTGATATGTTGATGACTAGTATATTAATTGTTGCAGCCCTAAATGTTGTAAAATCAAATTTACAGAAATCTGCCCGAGACTTTTGCACAAAATAATGCAGAGGTCACATATTTTGCATGCAATAACACATATGTCAAGAGGAAATAAACAGTCTTACCTGATTCCATTTCTGGTCATTCCATTGGTCAAAGTGCACCTTGTCAGGCCTGAAAGACTTGAGCACTTGTTTCTTTGCATCAAGAAGCTGAACACATATCTCATACTCAGAACCACAATCCCAACGTGGCGCATACCTGTCAGAAGCAACAGGAATATCAAGCATGGAGTCAGATCTAGATAGCAATAGTGCTGAGGGGTGTATGAAGCATATATATAGCACTAAACAAGGTAACCTCTGGAGCAACCACTGATCTCCAAATAGCACACCACATTAGCTGCTCAGCACAGTGTTCTATTAGAGATGATCAGTCACAATAGCTGCTCAGTGTTCTATTAGAGATGATCAGTCACAATAGCTGCTCAGTGTTCTATTAGAGATGATCAGTCACAATAGCTGCTCAGCACAGTGTTCTATTAGAGATGATCAGTCACAATAGCTGCTCAGTGTTCTATTAGAGATGATCAGTCACAATAGCTGCTCAGCACAGTGTTCTATTAGAGATGATCAGTCACAATAGCTGCTCAGCACAGTGTTCTATTAGAGATGATCAGTCACAATAGCTGCTCAGCACAGTGTTCTATTAGAGATGATCAGTCACAATAGCTGCTCAGTGTTCTATTAGAGATGATCAGTCACAATAGCTGTTCAGTGTTCTATTAGAGATGATCAGTCACAGTAGCTGCTCAGTGTTCTATTAGAGATGATCAGTCACAATAGCTGCTCAGTGTTCTATTAGAGATGATCAGTCACAATAGCTGCTCAGCACAGTGTTCTATTAGACATGATCAGTCACAATAGCTGCTCAGCTCAGTGTTCTATTAGAGATGATCAGTCACAATAGCTGCTCAGCACAGTGTTCTATTAGAGAAGATCAGTCACAATAGCTGCTCAGTGTTCTATTAGAGATGATCAGTCACAATAGCTGCTCAGCACAGTGTTCTATTAGAGATGATCAGTCACAATAGCTGCTCAGTGTTCTATTAGAGATGATCAGTCACAGTAGCTGCTCAGTGTTCTATTAGAGATGATCAGTCACAATAGCTGCTCAGCACAGTGTTCTATTAGAGATGATCAGTCACAATAGCTGCTCAGCTCAGTGTTCTATTAGAGAAGATCAGTCACAATAGCTGCTCAGCTCAGTGTTCTATTAGAGATGATCAGTCACAATAGCTGCTCAGCACAGTGTTCTATTAGAGATGATCAGTCACAGTAGCTGCTCAGTGTTCTATTAGAGATGATCAGTCACAATAGCTGCTCAGTGTTCTATTAGAGATGATCAGTCACAATAGCTGCTCAGCTCAGTGTTCTATTAGAGATGATCAGTCACAATAGCTGCTCAGCACAGTGTTCTATTAGAGATGATCAGTCACAATAGCTGCTCAGCTCAGTGTTCTATTAGAGAAGATCAGTCACAATAGCTGCTCAGCACAGTGTTCTATTAGAGATGATCAGTCACAATAGCTGCTCAGTGTTCTATTAGAGATGATCAGTCACAATAGCTGCTCAGTGTTCTATTAGAGATGATCAGTCACAATAGCTGCTCAGTGTTCTATTAGAGATGATCAGTCACAATAGCTGCTCAGCACAGTGTTCTATTAGAGAAGATCAGTCACAGTAGCTGCTCAGTGTTCTATTAGAGATGATCAGTCACAGTAGCTGCTCAGCACAGTGTTCTATTAGAGATGATCAGTCACAATAGCTGCTCAGTGTTCTATTAGAGATGATCAGTCACAATAGCTACTCGGTGTTCTATTAGAGAAGATCAGTCACAATAGCTGCTCAGCTCAGTGTTCTATTAGAGATGATCAGTCACAATAGCTGCTCAGCTCAGTGTTCTATTAGAGATGATCAGTCACAATAGCTGCTCAGTGTTCTATTAGAGATGATCAGTCACAATAGCTGCTCAGCACAGTGTTCTATTAGAGATGATCAGTCACAATAGCTGCTCAGCTCAGTGTTCTATTAGAGATGATCAGTCACAATAGCTGCTCAGTGTTCTATTAGAGATGATCAGTCACAATAGCTGCTCAGTTTTCTTTTAGAGATGATCAGTCACTATAGAGTGCATAAGTGTGATGTCACGTTTCCGTAACAACTAAAATTTCTGTTCTAAACAAACCAAATCCTATGCCTGATGATTGTTTTACAGAAAAAGCCACATTTTTGCGCAAATTAATTTACGAGTTGACGTCGGTTGACATTAGCTAACTTCATGTAATCATAGACCAGCTTGCCGTTACATTATATATATATATTTTTTATGCTAGCGTGAACGTGTCCTTTTAGTACATCAGAAGCATACATACACGCCTCGACACGGTAGTGATTTTTTTCCGCTTAAAAATCATTTATTTTCATTTTGAAAGGAACAACCCGGTGAGGCCATATAATGTCACTTGCAGGTTGTTTCTTTAGAACAGGAAATTGCGTTACCGGGACAACGTGACACTTTCACTATACGCACTCTATAGCTACTCAGTGTTCTATTGTAGATGATTAGTCACAATAGCTGCTCAGCTCAGTTTTCTATTAGAGATGATCAGTCACTCCCTATGTTACCTGGGCTAGCCAGTTACTTTGCTTTGTAGTACAGCCCTTTGAAAACAACAGACAAATCCATGTCTTACCAATCAGATATGAAGATGTCAGGCTGAAATTCATCCATGAAAGCAGCACTGTAGCCCTCTGCTTGCAGGTTAACTACCTGGCGCTTCATACATGAACTGTAAAAATCAAGGGGGAAAAATAAACAGAGGACTTATTATTTCACTTGCTGAATAACACACTGAATTGGCCTTAGTGAAATGAAATTAACTATACAGTCAATATCATCAATTCATGATAATATAATAATTTATAAATCATGACATAATAATTTGTAAGTAATGATGTAATCATTTATAAAGCTTGCTTACAAATAAGAGGTGACAAAGTTCTTCTTGACGGTTATATCTGGATGTTCTGCAAAGACAGTATCTACTTTCCACTTGTCTCCTCCGTTCTCTATGAGCTCCCATCCTGAGAGCTTCTCTGCAGTCAGGTAGAAACAGGAAGACAGGATCCACATCACAACAACGCTGGCAGCTAAGTCAACACTAACTGTGTGTTCACACCGCGGGCGACTTGAGCTTCCAAAGATTCCGGAAGTCATTCATTTTCAATGGAAGCCGGCTTCTCTCAGCTGCCAGCAGCGACCAATCTGTCGGCGTCGCGTTTTGGGCGTCTTGAGCGACTAGAGAAAGTTGAAAGTGGTTTAACTTTATGGTAATGAGCTATGACGCGGTTCAGCGACCAAACGACTTTCAACGAACATAGAATGCTACTACGTCAGAGCGGCCAAAGCATCCAAGCTTCCCACGGCGTCCTTTACAGGGCGTCCAGGGCGATTTTGGAAGCTCAAGTCGCTCTTGGTCTGAACACACACTAAAAGGGCAAAACATGGATGACTCTGAAATGGTTAAAGCACCACTGCGCTCTCCTCACCCTCCGCCTTGGGGTTCTTCAGTAAGTTGCGCCTCTTTCTGCACAGGAAGTAGAATAATCTCCAGTCGCTGGGAACTTTGTCCGGCTCCGAGGGGCGCAGGCCTTCCCGTCGGCATCGCTCTTTCCACACACACGCGCTGTCCACCAGCTCCCTCCACTCGTGGCACACCAGCCGGCAGCTGCACACCAGCTCACGGGGCGGAATGTTGAGGAAGATCTCCTCCAGCACGCCCAGCGGAAGAGGCGGGAGATCTACGGAGCACTGAGGAACACACATTTAAGATCTACGGAGCACTGAGGAACACACATTTAAGATCTATGGAGCACTGAGGAACACACATTTAAGAGGCGGGAGATCTACGGAGCACTGAGGAACACACATTTAAGATCTAAGAGGCGGGAGATCTATGGAGCACTGAGGAACACACATTTAAGATTTAAGAGGCGGGAGATCTATGGAGCACTGAGCAACACACATTTAAGATCTATGGAGCACTGAGGAACACACATTTAAGATTTAAGCCAATAGGCTAGTCTGGGCAAATCTCTCAGGACCATAATTATAGTACACCCCCACCAGTGCTTGTGTGTGTGTGTGTGTGTGTGGGGGGGGGGGGGGGGGGGGTCTTTAGTTGTGCCTATACTCATGTTGGTGTGTGTGTGTGTGTGTGTGTGTGTGTTCTCTTTGGTTGTGCCTGTATTATACTCATGTTGGTGTGTTGGTGTGTGTGTGTGTGTGTGTGTGTGTGTGTGTGTGTGTGTGTGTTCTCTTTAGTTAAAGTGTAAGTTTGGCGGAAATTGAAAATAAAGCTATTTTCTGAATGAAAATACATCAACTAAGCCGTGGAGGAAGTAATTTTCGCTCATCACGCAGTACAGAGCTAGCACGGGCAGACGCGACAGCCCAAAATCGCAAACAGTGGGTGTGGATGGGGATTAGAGCCACACGCTTTCAAAATCGCATTTTTAAACCACTAACATTGCTCAAAACAGCGCCAAACCTCATCAGTAGCTTGCTCTAGGTGTCTACACATAAAACGAAGCACCAAACAGTCTGTAAACTTTGGAATAGTCAGTATACACGTAGAATCAATTCGAGACCGCAACTCTGTAGACACCTAGAGCAAGCTACTGATGAGGTTTGGCGCTGTTTTGAGCACTGTTAGTGGTTTAAAAATGCGATTTTGAAAGCGTGTGGCTCTAATCCCCATCCACACCCACTGTTTGCGATTTTGGGCTGTCGCTCTTGCCCGTGCTTGCTCTGTACTGCGTGATGAGCGAAAATTACTTCCTCCACGGCTTAGTTGATGTATTTTCATTCAGAAAATAGCTTTATTTTCAATTTCCGCCAAACTTACACTTTAAGCCTTTATCATACTCATGTTGGTGTGTGTGATAACCCTTGTTGTGTGTTGCGTGTATGATCATTCGTGGCTACCATGGTGGTTCCCTGTGTGTCCTTATCTGGGTCCTCCCGCTCTTCAAATAGAACCTCTGCATTCAGCCTGAGCATTTGCTGTACGTTACTAATGACTAACTAGTACTGTCTTCACATTTTACAATTCAGCTAGATAGGCTAGAAGATAGACCTGTTTTACAGCATTAGGCTTTACCACACAAAAACTAGGCCTAATTCCTGCTATGTGTTTTTTGGGTGTGATTTTTCAGACTAAAAACCTGTCCTACTTGTCTGCCAAAGAGTAAAGACAAACATATCCATAAGTAGGCCTACTACACATTTACTAATCAGCTCATAAACACCGGGAAGACAAGCATATTACAGTAGGAGGAACGTGGTTACTGTTTCGGTTTTGGTTTCTTACCTGCCCCCCTGTTCTAGTACCCCTCTACGATGCGATCTTTGTTTGTTATGTTAAACAAGGGTTTATCTTACCAACTTAAATTCACTAGTAATAGAACGAATTATCGTTAGCCTGCATCATCTTCACACACACTTACGTTTTCCCATTTGTCAGTTTTTGGAGCATTCGATGAAGTCTTATTACCCATTTGTCTCTTCATTTCAGTTGAACGATGCCGTCATCTATCAGTCGGTGGATAACCTATTCCCTAACTTCAGCTGCATACACTACTCGCAAGCATTTGGGCAGACATCGATAAAACTCCAAGCCAAAGGGGTAGACATGAGCTACTCCTTGAAGCAGGCCTAACTCTGTCTTCCGTATTTACTTCTCCCTCCTGTCATAACGCCATGACGTAATGGGTACTCTGACCGACGTATCAAGTGCTGCCGCCTAGTGTTTAGACCTATGGTTGCCTCCTGCTTTATTGCACCGTTTTAGACCACGACGGCTGTGCTGTGTGCAGCCTGTATCTCTCTGCCCTGCGAATATTTCGCTCCCACATTTAGGCCACGAGGCTGTGTTTACTGTCTTATGTCCCGTGTGTTTGTTAAATATTGGTTAAAGGCACACTTTATGGTGACAATTGTTCTAAGAGAAAAGAAAGGTTCTTGTTTACTTCATTATCATGCACAAGGCCCCTATCTGTGCTCTCGCCCCCAAAACGTACTGCTTATGACCATGAATACATTCTTTGAATCATGAAAAACACCACAATTCCAAGGCGGACATCCCGGGTTCAGAAAGTCAAAGTCCTGCCAAGTTTTTAATCCAACCATTTAGTAAACCAGCTCGTTCAATGATCTCAGTGCACAGGTGTAAAGAATATCTGGCAGAACTTTTACTTTCAGGCACCGGGAGGTCCACCTCTAGTCTGGGGAGTCTGCACTGTACTTCTCCTGAATAAGAGGCGTGATCAGGGGTCATAGTTCAGATGACTGGACCAACGACCTGGGTGCGCCTGTGGATAAGCCAGTTTGTGATTGGTTCCAGAAAACGTGGACAGGAAGCGTCAGAGATAAATGTGCAGGTTTCCTGCCTGAGCTGCAGAGTGAAATCCAATCCAATCACAAAATGTGTTTTCCCATGCAGTCTAGCCAAAGCCTACAGTATTGTGGAACAAAAGACCATTCTTACCATTCCAGCCCAGTCCCCCCCCCCCCCTCCTCCCCTCCTCCCCTCCCCACTCAGACTGCTCAGTGCTCCCTCTAAAAGGCTCACACTTCTGGGCCAGGATTGCCTAGGCCAGCACGGCCAGCAACACTTTTACCACTCAGACTGTAGGCCGCCCATATGTTTACACTTCATTATACATTTTTTTTTTGTTTTTTTTTGTTGTTCATCAGGTGATGCACCCAGTGGATTCAAACTCACATTATAGCTTATATACACTCACATTATAGCCTATATACACTCACATTATAGCTTATATACACTCACATCATAGCTTATATACACTCACATTATAGCCTATAACTCATATTATATTTATAGCCTATATATATAATTCAAAAACACAACCATGATGGACAGCTGTTTTTAAGCAAATGACGAGTTCAGCGAGAGTTGAGGTTTTAGATGACAGTTTTGATTATTTTCTAATTGAGGACAGCGAAATGTGTGGGATGACTTACGCCCCAAGTCTGATATGACAGATAGAACATTCCTCTTCTCCTCCGTGCAGGCTACGCTACGCTTGGCCGAAGCCCTCGACACATTTCCAAACCTAGGTGGCGCGCGGCCACTTGTGTGCACATCTCCTCGGTCAAACCAAATCCTATTTAATAATATCCCTGACAAAGTGAGCTGTGTCAACTAGTACATTTCTACAAAATGCCACATGAAAGCTAGTCGACATGCACTATGGGCTAATAAATGGTTAGTTCTGCTTGGACAGTGTGGGTTACCGCTTCGACTGATTGCGCAATGTATATTTGACGACAACGCACGGTTGCTGTTGAGATGGCAACGAGAGAGAGAGAGAGAGAGAGAGAGAGAGAGATGCTCCGCCTACATATAAAAGTTTCAACTTTTGTGTAACATTCTTAACTCCTCTGGAATGAGTAAAATGACAACAGATCTTGATGCTACTTGCGTCCCCGCTGAGGCTGGAGATGGAAATCGTAAGGTATGGTGGACTTGGGTGAATTTGGGCGAGGACTCTTAATTTTTAAACTTAGGATCTTATATCGTTTTAACAACTGGCTATAGCATGATGAAGATTTTAATTTAAAGTGATCGAAGTTGTTTTATTCTGAAGTGATAATTCTGTGGTTTTAGTTACGCTGACAAGTGGTGTAAGTTGTTATCAGCCATAAAATGTACCGTCTTTTGTAGCCTGCAACATGTAGCCTATTGGAGGAGCCGTACAAACTCTTAAGGCTGCTCAAGATGTAACCTAAAGTAGTCATCAATATGAGTCTTTATTTTCCAGGCTTCTCCTGGTATCCCTCTGTATAGAAAACTGTGCTATGCCATCGGAGGCATGCCATACCAGATGACAGGCAATGCGAAAGGCTTCTTCATGCAGATATTCTTACTGGATGTTGTGCAGGTTGGTGAGATTGACTAACATCACGTTGCCATTTGCCGACACTCTTCAAAGGTTGTGTTGGAGTTTTTACTTGCCAACAGGAAGCAGTGTATTACACAAAACCTCTGCAACACTTTTCTAAACCTTAGATTTGCACACTGTTTCTGAATGTCATGTCAATGTTGTACTTGCACAAAGTAGGGCTTTACTGTGATGCTCCAGGGAAGATACAGATGCAAGGCTTTTGCCAAAGAGAATTTCAAAAGCAGTTTAAATGACTTGTGTGTGGGAGGACAGTATTGATCAAAAGCTTTCACAAAGAGCCAAGTTCAATGTTCCCTATTCTCACCTGATCTCAGCGAGCAATTAGGCCTACAGAAAGAGCCAAGTTCCATGTGCCCTATTCTCACCTGATTTCAGTGCACAATACAGAAAGACAGGACAGAACAGCTCCAAACTGTGCACTGAGTGAGGGGAGGCTATAGCACATGCTGCCACAAGACGGGCGAGGACGGTGTGGTTGACCACTCAGTAGAACTCTGTGTTCCCTTTTCCCTCCAGACGAGATGCTGTGTTGTGTATGGGCTGCCTCTTATCATTTGACCGCTCTCCAAGCTCTCTATTGTCCACTCTTCACCTTAATTAAGTTCACTTCCTTCGGGGACCAAGTCATTGTTTGTCTTACATAGCACCAAAAATAGCATTCCAGTTAGCGACACCTCACACAGCAGCTCAAGACAGTTCCAGCCCTGCCTCTCTACTGCCCCATCACTTATCAGTGTGCTGGGATACGTGTGGGCGCAGTGTTTCCCACAGAATTTAATTCTATTTGTGGTGGTAGTGTGTTTGTGCGCAAATTTTGCGCAACGTACTTATGATGCTAACTGGATTTAATTGCGATTTAGACAGTTGTCAACAACTACAATCCTTGCTGGATTTTTTTTTATGTATTCTTTAAACATGCATGCATGTTTGTTGAGGCACAGAGAGGCTGCACAAAAGTGTGCATGGCTCTACAATGAAAGGATTTCATCTTGTTTAAGAAGTACAACATAAAATCATTGTGTGGTGGTCAGTGTTGATATTGTGGTGGGCCGCCACAAATAAGTCAATGTATGGGAAACACTGGGGCGTCATGTTTGATGTTCACGTCCTCGTCTCCGAGCAGATGAACCCGTTCAACGTGTCCTTCATCCTGTTCCTGGGCCGCGCCTGGGACGCCGTCACCGACCCGCTGGTGGGCTACGCCGTCAGCAAGAGCGGACGCACGCGCATCGGCAAGCTCGTCCCCTGGTGCGCACAACACACACATGCCAATAGTGCGCACAACACACACACGCCAAGCCTAGTGCGCACAACACACACACGCCAAACCTACTGTAGTGCGCACAACACACACATGCCAAACCTAGTGCGCACAACACACACACGCCAAGCCTACAGTAGTGCGCAGAACACACACAGTACATGCCAAGCCTACAGTAGTGTGCAGAACACACACATGCCAAACCTACAGTAGTGCGCACAACACACACATGCCAAACCTACAGTAGTGCGCACAACACACACACGCCAAGCCTAGTGCGCAGAACACACACATGTCAAACCTAGTGCGCACAACACACACACGCCAATAGTGCGCAGAACACACACATGCCAAATTAGTGCGCAGAACACACACATGCCAAACCTCGTGCGCAGAACACACACATGCCAAATTAGTGCGCAGAACACACACATGCCAAATTAGTGCGCAGAACACACACATGCCAAACCTAGTGCGCACAACACACACATGCCAAACCTACAGTAGTGCGCAGAACACACACATGCCAAACCTATGTGTGCTTCGGCAGTATTAAGCCATAACATATCAATATCAATATGGTGGTGATAATTGTGCTACGTGTTCACCTCACGCTTGTGTGTGTCCCTCAGGATCGTGTTCACGACACCCTTTGGGGTTCTGGCCTACGTCATGCTGTGGTTTACCCCTCACAACACCATGAGTCCATCCACAAGCTTCTGCTGGTATTTCTTCTGGTGTTGTCTGTTTGACACCTTCATGAGTGTAAGACCTTCGTGTGTGTGTGTGTGTGTGTGTGTGTGTGTGTGTGTGTGTAAGACCTGCCCCTCGTCACCATATACACTACATCCTGATGCCACTCTGTCTACTTACGCCAAGCGCTAAATCTCAACGCAACTCTTACCCTGTGGCCCACATGGCCAGTAGAGTATAGCCACTGAGTGTGTCCTCACTGCTCTGTTGCCATGGTAACAGAGCATGGTGCATTGGCGTGCTGTATTGCATCTTGTCTTCCTTCCTGGTTGCATCACCTTGGCCATAGGATGTCATCTTTTTGTCCCACCACAGTGCTATCACGTCCCCTACTCTTCCCTGAACATGTTCCTCGGTGGAGACCAGAGAGATAGAGATTCTGCCACTGGATACCGTAAGAGGCCGTTATTTCACGCTCTTGCCTTTGCCAGGTTTGGATTTCTGTCCAATAGTCCAGAGCAAAGCCATCGATTTCTCAAAGTTGTGACACTACCATTGACTCCCTGTACAAGCAATGGCGGCACATCCGGTATGTCATGGTCGTTGAAAGGAACTACTCAATGGGAGAATGAATGAATATCTCAGGTGTTATAATAAGACTTTTCTACATGACTTATGGTCGTGTGCATAATAATGCATTTTCATTGAGTAATATATGTATGTGAAAATGCAGTTTATAGTAATTTTCATTGAGTATTTACCGTAAATATTAATGCGATCGCTGCTGTCAATCCCGTAGTAAACCAGGGACCAAGGGAACTACTGAGTCTACCCACTAACCATGTGACCGCTCTAATCTGGCTTTAACATGGAAGTCAACGGCTGTCGCAACTTTGAGATATCGATGTCTTTGGTCCAGAGTAGGCATTGCCTGGTGTGATAGAAGATATGTATGTACTTCCTGTATCTGCTAACAGGAAGCATTAACAAGGAAGTGTTGGGCCCTTAAATGGAAGCTTCGGGGTTTTAATTTGAGTATGCATATGTATGCAAATCAGTTTGTAAATTCTGTTGCTTGGAATTCCTTTTCCCATTAATGGATCTCTCTCTCTGTTCTCCTTCTCTTTCCTCTCTCTCTCTCTCTCTGTTCTCGCTCTCTCCCCCTCCTTCTCTTTTCTCTCTCTCCCTCCCCATCTCTCTCTCTCTCTCTCTCTCTCTGTTCTCGCTCTCTCCCCCTCCTTCTCTTTTCTCTCTCTCCCTCTCTCTCCCCCTCCTTCTCTTTCCCCTCTCTCTCTCTCTCTCTCCCTCTCTCCCTCCCTCTCTCTCTCTCTCTCTCTCTCTCAGGGATGGGTATGGAGGTGTTTGCCACGCTGGCAGGTGCAGCCATCCAGGGGCAGATAGTGGGGGTGTACCACGCCAAGAGAGCGCAGGACTGCAGCCTGCTGAACCACAGCGATGCTCTGGGCCTCAACAGCTCGTCTCCAGGCGACAGCAGCGCGGCCTCTCGCCTCACAGACACCCTGCAGAACACCGTGAGTACAGCAGGGCCTTAACACACACACACACACACACACACACACACACACACACACACACCTGCAGAACACCGTGAGTACAGCAGGGCCTTAACACACACACACACACACCTGCAGAACACCGTGAGTACAGCAGGGCCTTAACACACACACACACACACACACACACACACACACACCTGCAGAACACCGTGAGTACAGCAGGGCCTTAACACACACACACACACACACACACACACACACACACACACACACCTGCAGAACACCGTGAGTACAGCAGGGCCTTAACACACACACACACACACACACACACACACACACACACACACACACCTGCAGAACACCGTGAGTACAGCAGGGCCTTAACACACACACACACACACACACACACACACACACACACACACACCTGCAGAACACCGTGAGTACAGCAGGGCCTTAACACACACACACACACACCTGCAGAACACCGTGAGTACAGCAGGGCCTTAACACACACACACACACACACACACACACACACACACCTGCAGAACACCGTGAGTACAGCAGGGCCTTAACACACACACACACACACACACACACACACACACACACACACACCTGCAGAACACCGTGAGTACAGCAGGGCCTTAACACACACACACACACACACACACACACACACACACACACACACACACCTGCAGAACACCGTGAGTACAGCAGGGCCTTAACACACACACACACACACACACACACACACACACACACACACACACACACACCTGCAGAACACCGTGAGTACAGCAGGGCCTTAACACACACACACACACACACACACACACACACACACACACACCTGCAGAACACCGTGAGTACAGCAGGGCCTTAACACACACACACACACACACACACACACACACACACACACACACCTGCAGAACACCGTGAGTACAGCAGGGCCTTAACACACACACACACACACACACACACACACACACACACACACCTGCAGAACACCGTGAGTACAGCAGGGCCTCAACACACACACACACACACACACACACCTGCAGGACACCAGTGAGTACAGCAGGGGCTTAACACACACACACACACACCTGCAGAACACCGTGAGTACAGCAGGGCCTTAACACACACACACACACACACACACACACACACACACACCTGCAGGACACCAGTGAGTACAGCAGGGCCTTAACACACACACACCTGCAGAACACCGTGAGTACAGCAGGGCCTTAACACACACACACACACACACACACACACACACACACACACACACCTGCAGAACACCGTGAGTACAGCAGGGCCTTAACACACACACACACACCTGCAGAACACCGTGAGCTGATGCACTGCTTCATAGCACACTATTGGTCTACATACACAAACACACACACACACACACCTTAAGGACACCAGTGAGTACAGCAGGGGCTTAACACACACACACACACACACACACCTGCAGGACACCAGTGAGTACAGCAGGGACTTAACACACACACACACACACACACACACACACACACACACACCTGCAGGACACCAGTGAGTACAGCAGGGACTTAACACACACACACACACACACACACACACACACACACACACACACACACACACACCTGCAGGACACCAGTGAGTACAGCAGGGGGCTTAACACACACACACACACACACACACACACACACACACACCTGCAGGACACCAGTGAGTACAGCAGGGGCTTAACACACACACACACACACCTGCAGGACACCAGTGAGTACAGCAGGGGCTTAACACACACACACACACACACTGCAGGACACCAGTGCTGAGTGTTAGAGTGGAGGAGATGGTGATACCCAGCCGTACCGCCTGTGTCCTGTCAGTCAGGAAGTGAAGCGTCCAACTGCACAGGGAGGAAGCGATGTTCAGGTGTCTGGGGCCCATGAGGTGCCTGGATGGCACTGTACAGGTGTTTTTCTCCTCCAGGTGAGACTGTACAGGTGTTTTTCCTCTCCAGGTGAGACTGTACAGGTGTTTTTCCTCTCCAGGTGAGACTGTACAGGTGTTTTTCCTCTCCAGGTGAGACTGTACAGGTGTTTTTCCTCTCCAGGTGAGACTGTACAGGTGTTCCTCTTCTCCAGGTGAGAGAGAGCAGTGTTCAAAGCAAATGCTATTGTATCGTCTGTGGACCTGTTTGACCTACACGCCAACTGGAGTGGGTTGAATGTAGAAGACAGGGAGGATGTAACATGACCTTTAGCTAAGGTGAAGGTCAATCTTTAACAGCGGTAAGAGCAACTGGATGGTGCTCATTACGGCAGCTCACTGTTGATCTCTTGGGGACTCTGGAATGATGCTGGACCTGTTGAGACATACAGGGAGAACAGACTACAGCAGGGAAGGATTAGACATGAAGGCCTCTACCTTGAGCACATGACCTTTGACTTGAGAACATGACCTCTACCTTGAGAACATGACCTCTGCCTTGAGAACATGACCTCTGCCTTGAGCACATGACCTCTACCTTGAGCACATGACCTCTACCTTGAGCACATGACCTCTACCTTGAGCACATGACCTCTGCCTTGAGAACATGACCTCTACCTTGAGCACATGACCTCTGCCTTGAGAACATGACCTCTGCCTTGAGCACATGACCTCTACCTTGAGCACATGACCTCTACCTTGAGCACATGACCTCTACCTTGAGCACATGACCTCTGCCTTGAGAACATGACCTCTACCTTGAGCACATGACCTCTGCCTTGAGAACATGACCTCTACCTTGAGAACATGACCTCTACCTTGAGAACATGACCTCTACCTTGAGAACATGACCTCTGCCTTGAGCACATGACCTCTGCCTTGAGCACATGACCTCTGCCTTGAGCACATGACCTCTACCTTGAGCACATGACCTCTGCCTTGAGAACATGACCTCTACCTTGAGAACATGACCTCTACCTTGAGAACATGACCTCTACCTTGAGCACGTGACCTCTGCCTTGAGCACGTGACCTCTGCCTTGAGCACGTGACCTCTGCCTTGAGCACGTGACCTCTGCCTTGAGAACATGACCTCTGCCTTGAGCACGTGACCTCTGCCTTGAGAACATGACCTCTGCCTTGAGCACATGACCTGTTCATAACTCCTTGGAGCTCGTTATCTGATGTTTGCTTTCAGGAAATTCAGGAGAGAGAGAATGAGGAGTGAGAGAGAGATAACGGATATCATGTTTTCAGCCATGCCACAGATCTTACCTGTGTGTGTCTGTGTGTGTGTGCGTGTGTGTGTCTGTGTGTGTGCGTGTGCGTGTGCGTGTGAAGAAGAGCAAAAGAGGAGTAGGCATGCTGATGGAATGTCAGATTAGAATTGAGAAAGATCCTTTGAGTGACCTTGTAACAGTTGAGCAGCTCTTCGCCTTTTCTCAGTGGAGATGGAGTCCCCTTTACACATCTGTTCTGAGTCAGTACAGTATATATAGTACTCACTGGCTTATTATCATATAGCAGAACACACATACAGTAGTACTCACTGGCTTATTATCATATAGCAGAACACTCAGTAGTTATAGTACTCACTGGCTTATTATCATATAGCAGAACACTCAGTAGTTATAGTACTCACTGGCTTATTATCATATAGCAGAACACACTGTAGTTATAGTACTCACTGGCTTATTATCATATAGCAGAACACACAGTAGTGGTCATTAAGTGCTAGTGCCTTTTGCTGGTAGAACCTGATGCATTGAAATGCAAAGAGTCATCTTAGAACTTGCGATGTGTGAAGTGCACAAACAGTTCCCCTGTGGCTTTTCTCAGTTGATCATTTCTGTCAAATGGCACCTCTCTGTCAGTTCACACCCAAGCGTAGCCTAGATACAGGAAGCACTGATAGACCATCAAACACACTGGGCACATTGAGCCATAGACAACAGCTGAAACTCAAAACGGAAACTGTTGATTATACTCAATAATTACTGAAATCTCAAGATTTACTTATATTAAAAATACGATAATAGTGACCTTTAGCTGATGGTAGTAGAATAATTAAGAGTATTACAGCGTAAATAAGCCTTTAACATTCTTATGGTGAATACCTGATCTGTATACTGACTCTTCTTCTCTCCATTTTGTCTCCAGCGGAGAGCCTATGTTGTTGCCGCGGTGATCTTGGCTGCACTGTATTTCGTGTGCTGTGTGGTGCTGTTCCTGGGAGTCAAAGAGCAGTTGGGTGAGTCCACTGAATCAGAGCAGTTGGGTGAGTCCACTGAGTCAAAGAGCAGTTGGGTGAGTCCACTGAGTCAAAGAGCAGTTGGGTGAGTCCACTGAGTCAAAGAGCAGTTGGGTGAGTCCACTGAATCAGAGCAGTTGGGTGAGTCCACTGAGTCAAAGAGCAGTTGGGTGAGTCCACTGAGTCAAAGAGCAGTTGGGTGAGTCCACTGAGTCAAAGAGCAGTTGGGTGAGTCCACTGAGTCCACTGAGTCCACTGAGTCAAAGAGCAGTAGGGTGAGTCCACTTAGTCACAGAGCAGTTGGGTGAGTCCACTGAGTCACAGAGCAGTAGGGTGAGTCCACTGAGTCCACTGAGTCACAGAGCAGTTGGGTGAGTCCACTTAGTCAAAGAGCAGTTGGGTGAGTCCACTGAGTCAAAGAGCAGTAGGGTGAGTCCACTTAGTCACAGAGCAGTTGGGTGAGTCCACTGAGTCACAGAGCAGTAGGGTGAGTCCACTGAGTCCACTGAGTCACAGAGCAGTTGGGTGAGTCCACTGAGTCCACTGAGTCACAGAGCAGTAGGGTGAGTCCACTGAGTCACAGAGCAGTTGGGTGAGTCCACTGAGTCACAGAGCAGTTGGGTGAGTCCACTGAGTCACAGAGCAGTTGGGTGAGTCCACTGAGTCAAAGAGCAGTTGGGTGAGTCCACTGAGTCAAAGAGCAGGGTTATGTGCAGTTGGAGGAGTCCAGGGAGTTCAGGGTGGACATGAAGTTCCCAATATTTGCAGGACAAGTTCTGTATAGTCACACAAGTTGGATCCATTTTAAGATGGGTCTGAAACATTATCTAGAGCATGGAAGATTTGGAAGGGTCTGCAAACTCTGCTCTTTAGCCATCCCACATGCCGTATGCTCTTCTGTAAGCCACAGAGCAGAGGTGGGACATGATCACACACATGTCTGATGATGATCCTTTGGGTAGGTGTTGAGGGTCCAAGAGAGGTCTTCAGAGATGTTGACACCCAGAAACTTAATCTTAAACCTCAGTCTATAGCTGTTGCACTATTCCCACTATATTATTATTTAATCTTAAACCTCAGTCTATAGCTGTTGCACTATTCCCACTATATTATTAGTTCATCTTAAACCTCAGTCTATAGCTATAGCACTATATGTGACCTTCCACGGCGAAATCATTCACAATGTCCAAATTTTCAAAATCAAAGTTATTACGTTTTCAGGAAGGGGCATAATCAACCTTCAAAACGATACCTATATCTAATGAATTGAACGTCATATTACTGAAATATAAACATTCAAAGGAGTTGAGTTCATCCTGTCATGCCAATAGAAAAACGGAGAAATCTGCCTCTGAAGTTAACCGTCGGCTCAACACTCACGAACGCTTTGTAAGGTCGCCGCTATTACAAGATTTACGGTACTTGTATCAACGACACAGCACACGGATGGCTTGGTGGTTGTCAATGAGTGCAATTACCGTAAATATTGGAATAGAGCGGCAAAAACGAGACACCTCTAACTTCCTGCTTCCTCTAACTTTCTCACCTCAACAAACTCACGTTTTTAGACTACAAAAGGTCAGTTTTTCGGCGAAATGTATTCACGGCCGTACAGTGTAGACCTCCCACTGTTTCAAAACACTTACAAAAAAAATTCCACGATTTTAGCACAAGTGACATAAATGGCCATTTTTCTCAGAAACGCCTGTTGCGACAAGCGACTGGTTTTGCCGTGGAACGACACATATTTATATTTAATCTTAAACCTCAGTCTATAGCTGTTGCACTATTCCCACTATATTATTATTTAATCTTAAACCTCAGTCTATAGCTGTTGCACTATTCCCACTATATTATTATTTAATCTTAAACCTCAGTCTATAGCTGTTGCACTATTCCCACTATATTATTATTTAATCTTAAACCTCAGTCTATAGCTGTTGCACTATTCCCATCCTCTTTGTCCAGTTGTACACTGTATATATATATATATTGCATCTTGCTTGTGCCTGTTGAGGTGTGCACTACCATGGCAACCTTGACAGGGACAAGGAGGCGGACATCCCCAGCCACCATCCTCCAGACAACTGCATTACCATATCCACCCATGGTGTCTATTGATTACCCTATCCACCCATAGTGTCAACTGCATTACCATATCCACCCATGGTGTCTATTGATTACCCTGTCCACCCATAGTGTCTATTGATTACCCTGTCCACCCATAGTGTCAACTGCATTACCCTGTCCACCCATAGTGTCTATTGATTTTCAAATGTACATACTGTATTTATTCTGATACACAGCCTTATTCTACTGGCCTTCATCCTATTCTTTTTGTTGTGTTTTTTACTCTTTTATGTTTTATTTGTTTAAGTGTTGTACTTTGAGAGCAAATATTCTAACTCCTGGTTTGTTTACCCAAGCCTGGCCAATAAAGCTGGTTCTGACTCTGATTCTGGGTGGTCAGATTTCACCCTGGGTAGCTCCTCTGAGGCTGTGTGTGTGTGTGTGTGTGTGTGTGTGTGTGTGTGTGTGTGTGTGTGTGTGTGTGTGTGTGAGCAGCTCCGCTGAGTAAGCTGGACCGTATGCAGGTGCCGTACCTGACGGGGATGCGCATGGTGTGGAGACACACCCCCTACGTCTGGCTCGTCTTCGGATTCCTCTTCTCCTCGCTGGCTTTCCAGGTCACAAGCATTATGCCTCTCTGAGAGTGTGTGTGTGTGTGTTACCTCTGGTGTGTGTGTGTGTGTGCGTGTGTGTGTTGCCTCTGGTGTGTGTGTGTGTGTGTGTGTGTGTGTGTGTGTTAATAGCTCTGGTGTGTGTGTGTGTGTGTTTGATGTGCAGCTGTCTCAGGGTAACCTGGCTCTGGTGTGTGTGTGTGTGTGTGTGTGTTAATAGCTCTGGTGTGTGTGTGTGTTTGATGTGCAGCTGTCTCAGGGTAACCTGGCTCTGTTCTGCACCCATGCGGCTGGAATGGGGAAGTACTTCCAACACCTCGTCCTCATCCTCCTGGTGAGTGTGTGTGTGTGTGTGTGTGTGTATGTGTACTTCCAACACCTCGTCCTCATCCTCCTGGTGAGTGTGTGTTTGTGTGTATTCCCAACACCTTGTGTTGCTGGTGAGTGTGTGTGTGTGTGTTCCCAACTCCTCATCCTCATCCTGCTGGTGTGTGTGTGTGTGTGTGTGTGTGTGTTCCCAACTCCTCATCCTCATCCTGCTGGTGTGTGTGTGTGTGTTCCCAACTCCTCATCCTCCTGGTGAGTGTGTGTGCTGCTGGTGAGTGTGTGTGTGTGTGTGTGTGTGTGTGTGTTCCCAACTCCTCATCCTCATCCTGCTGGTGAGTGTGTGTGTGTGTGTGTGTTCCCAACTCCTCATCCTCCTGGTGAGTGTGTGTGCTGCTGTGATGCCAGTGCTGGATCGATGGACCAGGGCAGACATGTGGGGTGGAGAGTCCAGTATGTTTGAAGTGTGAAGGTGATGATGCACAAGTCAGATGAACAGACGTCGTTCTCACACTAGTCACTATGTAGCTCTGGCAAAGCAGCAGCATGTGTTTGTGAGAAAGCTAGCGGCCCTTAATTCAGCGTCTGCTCTTCTGTTATCTCTTCCCTTGCAGGTCAAGAGTACCTGTTAGCTCGCTCACATAGCAGTCTAGAAGCCAAACTCACTGATGCTTCTTAATTAGTTGTTATGTTTGTGGCATGGGACTTGTAGCCTGTGGCTCTGGAAGACACACACACACACACACACGGCGTATGGCGTATGCAACCCAAACATGGCGTATGCATGGAAATGAGGCGCATGCACAGGCAGATCAACTCCATCTGTCACTCAGGTCCTCCAGAGATACGAGCCACAGCTGCTCAATTCCCATCTAGGAAGTCATCCCGCTGGACTTTAGACGCATACCAACAACTAGCCTTCAATAACACCACCACGGCATGCTGCACAGCCAGACAACTGCACAGTTTGCTGTGAAAATGCCAAATGACAGATATGTTCTGGCAGTCAAGTAAACCAATGAGAGCATGCGTGTTCAACAGATGTATTAGATCTTAATGCGTGTTCATATATTATATCTTAATGCGTGTTCATATATTATATCTTAATGTGTGTTCATATATAGATCTTAATGTGTGTTATTAGATATTAATGCGTGTTCAACAGATATATTAGATCTTAATGCATGTTATAGATCTTAATGTTCAACAGATATATTAGATCTTAATGCATATTCAACAGATATATTAGATGTTAATGTTTGTTCAACATATATATTAGATCTTAATGTTTGTTCAACAGATATATTAGATCTTAATGCATGTTATAGATCTTAATGCATGTTCAACAGATATATTAGATCGTAATGCATATTCAACAGATATATTAGATGTTAATGTTTGTCCAACAGATATATTAGATCTTAATGCATATTCAACAGATATATTAGATCTTAATGTTTGTTCAACATATATATTAGATCTTAATGCATACTCAACAGATATATTAGATCTTAATGTTTGTTCAACATATATATTAGATCGTAATGCATATTCAACAGATAGGCCTATATTAGATGTTAATGTTTGTCCAACATATATATTAGATCTTAATGCATATTCAACAGATATATTAGATCTTAATGTTTGTTCAACAGATATATTAGATCTTTATGTTTGTTCAACAGATATATTAGATCTTAATGCATATTCAACAGATATATTAGATCTTAATGCATATTCAACAGATAGGCCTACTAGGGCAGTGCCCGTGCAATGTTTTCCAAGAAACATGTTACCCAATGACGTTGATGCAGGTAGATCATGTTAGATTGGTGATGATGTAGAATCAGGCCCGTGCAGTTAGAGCTTTTTACTGTCTTCGCAAAGTAAAAAAGTGAAGGGGAAAGGCGTTTGAGTTGCAGCTAATGGCAATATATTAGACACATGTTACATATCCGTGCGTTTTTGCTGTTGTTGGTAAATTATAGTCTAAACTTAACCGCATGACCATGGCCATATGCCAGTGCTATGAACTCGGAGTGATGTTTGAATGAATGTTATGCCTGTAGCCGATGTCCAGATAGAGTGAAGAGCCGCTGTTAAATGCAAATTTTAACAGAATGCTACCGACGTGTGTGTCGGCCTGATCAGGCAACAGAAGCGCTAGGCAACCGTGATTGTTGAGTAGCCTAGCTATATGCAACGTTACGTGACTGTAACAGCCTGGTGCATGTGACTGTAACAGCCGGGTGCATGTGTGTCAGACTCAGCATGTTTATCCAACATGAACAATCTTGAAACGGTCCGTTGTTTACGTGAGACATAGTAATTTCCATGATTGGCAACGTGAGTGTCAGCGAAATGGTCTTTTTTGTTTCTATGCTGGAGTAAGTGAGAGTGAGGGGGAGTGGCTAGTGCGAGAGTGGTAGAATTGTGGGATTGCGGTAGAGTTGTATTTCGCTTAATTTAACGATATCTTTGTCATTTGTTGTCCAACAACAACCAAACTTCGCACTGCACTCACGCATGGCATTAGCAATACCCGTGTCAAATTTTAGGTCAGTGGGATGAGCGGTTCGAGAGTTATGCGTGGGACAGACAGACAGACAGAGTGACACACAGACAGACGTTCCTTGCTTTAATAGATAGATAGATATTAGATCTTAATGTTTGTTCTACAGATATATTAGATCTTAATGCATATTCAACAGATATATTAGATCTTAATGTTTGTTCAACAGATATATTAGATCTTAATGCATATTCAACAGATATATTAGATCTTAATGCATATTCAACAGATATATTAGATCTTAATGTTTGTTCAACAGATATATTAGATCTTAATGCATGTTCAACAGATGTATTAGATCTTAATGCATATTCAACAGATGTATTAGATCTTAATGCATATTCAACAGATATATTAGATCTTAATGCATGTTCAACAGATATATTAGATCTTAATGCATGTTCAACAGATATATTAGATCTTAATGCATGTTCAACAGATATATTAGATCTTAATGCATATTCAACAGATATATTAGATCGTAATGTTTGTTCAACAGATATATTAGATCGTAATGTTTGTTCAACAGATATATTAGATCTTAATGCATACTCAACAGATATATTAGATCTTAATGCATATTCAACAGATATATTAGATCTTAATGCGTGTTCAACAGATATATTAGATCTTAATGCATGTTCAACAGATATATTAGATCTTAATGCATATTCAACAGATATATTAGATCTTAATGCATATTCAACAGATATATTAGATCTTAATGCATGTTCTGTTGCACTTGTTCCAGACCTCGGCCACCTTGTCCATCCCGCTGTGGCAGATGGTGCTGGTGAGAGTGGGCAAGAAGACGACCATATTCATCGGCCTGTCCGTGAGTCTACTGTCCCAATCTGGAGATTCAAAAGACTGGGCCTTAGAATGGCTCACTGACGATGGTGGGGGATCACAAGTGCAAGGATCACAATGAATACGACTCCTTTGCTAGAATACTGGTGTGGGAATTCAGATGTAGTTCTAAATCCCCATCTGGCCAGAGGGGGCGCTGCTCCACTGTAATTGCTAATAAAGCTTCATTAAAGTGGAACTTCACCCCATAACTCCACCCACTTCACATTTCTGAAAAAGGCTTTAAAAATGGGCAGGACGTTTTTGAATTTGGAAGGTAGTACAGCACTGCTGCAGCCAATCAACCATGGTGATTTTGTGTCAATCTGGGAATGAGTGCTGCAGACGGCTTATCACAGGTAGGCTAATCAGGGCAGCAGGTGTTGGGGCGTTTCATTCCTAATTTGTAACGACCCGGTGACGTAGTCTCGGCAGAAAAGTGCAGGGCTACGTCAGCATTCCAATAGCATTTTGGACAAAAATGCCATGGCATGTTTCAACCTGTAGAGGGCGCAGAGAGCTATATCTCCAATACAAAATCATACGAAAAGAAACACGATTTTTGTCAATATTAACCCCGGTAATAGTATACAGTAGGTCACCACTTATGAGTAATTCCAATCAATCAACAGCTCAAAAAAACATATTTTAGGGTGCAGTTACACTTTAAGACTGATGCATATTTTGAAGGGTGTGCATCTCTCCGCTACAATACGGTTAAGAAATACGTTTTAATACAGAACGATTCGATGCAACCATGACACTATGTAGGCTTATATGGTCCCAAAATGCAATACAGTTCTTAATATTTGTTTAATTTCCAAATGTATTTTTCATTGTATAGTAGGCCCATCTAATTAAGAACTCTCTCTCGCTCTGTCCAGTTCTACATGCCGGCCTTGGCCGTGATCGCCAGCGTGAAGAGTCAGCTGGTGGTGTTCATTCTGATGTCCATGCTGGCTGGCTCTAGTCTTGCTGCACTCTACCTGTTACCATGGTGAGTTGGTGTGTAGCTGTGTTACCATGGCGAGTTGGTGTGTAGTTGTGTTACCATGGTGAGTTGGTGCACTCTACCTGTTACCCTGGTGAGTTGGTATGTAGTTGTGTTACCATGGTGAGTTGGTGTGCTTTTGAAGTTGTGGGAGTTCATGGTGATGGCTAAAAGGATCGCTTCATAGGAGAGTTCTAGGGGAAGGTGTCTGGACTTCATCTGGCTTGTGCGTGTACACATTGCATGACAGTTTTGGAAGACTGAAGAAACACTCTCCAGTTATCTGGACATATGAGAATCCTTTAATTCAACCTCTTCAATGCCCGTTTCATGTCCTCATTTCGGGGAATAAGAAAGTAGGTTTGTGTGGATTTAGTTCAGTATTGTCAACACTGGAACAAGCAACTTCATCTGGTAAGCACTAAGCCTCTCTAGCGTAAAGGACAGGAAAGCACAACTGATAACATGAAGTTCCCCTGTAGCTGCACGCTAAGGGCGCCGCGGGGGAAGTCCGTCACAAGGAGTAAATATGTAAACAAGAAGTAAATATGTAGAGGCCTTGCAGCAAGCAAACATTAAACACAAGGCTTGTTTTCAAACACAGTGTTGCCTATTAAGGCCCCACTCACACTGGCACGGGTCACTTGCACCAGGCCGCTTCTCTCCCACTCACACTGGGCACGGGTCACTGGTACCCACTCACACTGGCACGGGTCACTTGCACCCACTCACACTTGCACCGGGCCGCTTCTCTCCCACTCACACTGGCACGGGTCACTTGCACCCACTCACACTGGCACGGGTCACTTGCACCCACTCACACTGGCACGGGTCACTTGCACCCACTCACACTGGCACGGGTCACTTATACCCACTCACACTGGCACGGGTCACTGGTACCCACTCACACTGGCACGGGTCACTTGAATCGTGCTAGAGAACGCTTCTCTCCCTCTCTTGGTCCGCACTCACGCTGTATATTATCAGGGGCACGGATAAGGGCACTGTGCCCGGGTACTGTACGGAGCGATCACACTGGTCAAACGAACCGGACTTTGGGGTTCAAGCGCACTCGGGTGCGGTACGCATGGCACAGTGTAAAATGTGTGATTATGGTGCAAGCACAGTGGCTAGAATCCTCACTGCAGCTCAGTTACTCCTCAGTCCAAGCACAAGCACAGTGGCTAGAATCCTCACTGCAGCTCAGTTACTCCTCAGTCCAAGCATGTCTCGCTGTGACCGGTAGGAAGGCGGAGTTAGATATCCCACATATATGCAGGACACGTGTGTGTCTGGGCAACAGGAAGAGAGAAGGGCCGGTTCCTCATCATCTCGCTCCCTCAGGCTGTGTGCTGGCATGAGGGAGACACCGAGAGAGCTTCATGTGTTTTCCATTACAGACACTTGCTCATTCCTCATGATTTATCACGTTGCTATGTGACGCTGTCCTTTTGTCACAAGTCAGTGTAGTGCATTCCAGTTTGTTGTTATGGCCACCAGGTCGATGTTGCCAGATGTGGTGTTGTCATGGCCACCAGGTCGATGTTGCCAGATGTGGTGTTTTTATGCCACCAGGTCGATGTTGCCAGATGTGGTGTTTTTATGCCACCAGGTCGATGTTGCCAGATGTGGTGGACGACTTCAAGCTGAAGAACCCAGCCTGCTCAGACCTGGAGCCCATGTTCTACTCGTTCTTCGTCTTCTTCAACAAGTTTGGAGGCGGCATGGCGGCAGGAGTCTCCACACTAGCTCTTCAGTGAGTACTGCACATACCACTGACAGGCTCTTCAGTGAGTACTGCACATACCACTGACAGGCTCTTCAGTGAGTACTGCACGACTGACAGGCTCTTTAGTGAGTACTGCACACACCACTGACGTGTTCTTTAGTGAGTACTGCACCACTAACGGGTTCTTTAGTGAGTACTGCACACATCACTGACGGGTTCTTTAGTGAGTACTGCACCACTGACGGGTTCTTTAGTGAGTACTGCACACTGACGTGTTCTTTAGTGAGTACTGCACACACCACTGATGTGCTCTTTAGTGAGTACTGCACCACTAACGGGTTCTTTAGTGAGTACTGCACACACCACTGACGTGTTCTTTAGTGAGTACTGCACACTGACGTGTTCTTTAGTGAGTACTGCATCACTGACAGGTTCTTTAGTGAGTACTGCACACACCACTGACGTGTTCTTTAGTGAGTACTGCACACACCACTGACGTGTTCTTTAGTGAGTACTGCACACTGACGTGTTCTTTAGTGAGTACTGCACACACCACTGACGTGTTCTTTAGTGAGTACTGCACACACCACTCACTCATTCTCACCCTGTCTCTTCCTCTTCCTCTCTGCAATGTCTTACATTTTTGTTGTAAAAAAAGGTGCTCGTTGTTCTATGGTTTTACTGTATTGTTTTTATCTTTGTGAAGCACATTGGGTTGCCACTGGGTTGAAGTGGTATAAATTAAGCGTGATCAGTCGTCCCTAACACCGAGCCTCTCTGCCAGCTTAATCATTTCACAATGTTGTTCCTCATTCTTAGTTTTGCAGGCTACAAGCCGGGGGCGTGCCAACACAACGAGGTGGTGATCACGACGCTGCGAGTGCTCTCTGCCCCCATGCCCATCGCTCTGATCGTGGTGGGCATGGCCCTTTTCTACTTCTACCCCATCAACGAGAAACGGCGGCAGGAGATACAGTGTGCCCTCAAGCAGGCTGCGTGAGTACATTTGAGCTAAACAAATTAATATGGCAGAACAGACAGTTAAATATATTGATATGGCAGAACAGACAGTTAAATATATTGATATGGCAGAACAGACAGTTAAATATATTAATATGGCAGAACAGACAGTTAAATATATTAATATGGCAGAACAGACAGTTAAATATATTGATATGGCAGAACAGACAGTTAAAGGGGAACTTGGCAACTATTTCAACTGCATTAACCTGTTTAGAAATCATTTGGATGATTAAATGACCCATTCTGGTGAAAATGGAGACTTTCCCCGCTTCCCCTAGCATCCCCAGGCCGAAAACCAGCCTTGCAACACAGGGACTTACTGTCCCGGTAAGAGAAGTGAGAAACAGGAAACGTTGTTTCTTACCTTGTAACTTTGGAAACTTTGTTTCTTACCTTGTAACATCCACATTGTTCTTCTGAACTTATGCTAACCGTTTCGCTAGCTTGTAAACAAATCCATGTGCTTTATCGTTACTTTTTTCCACAGTTGATAAGAAATAGCATGCACACTTTCTCCAGCAGAGGGGGAAATATAGCTAATCCTGCCAAGGGGGGCTTTAAATATGTTGATATGGCAGAACAGACTGTTAAATATTTGAATATGGCAGAACAGACAGTTAAATATATGAATATGGCAGAACAGACAGTTATATGAATATGGCAAAGCACTGACGGACTCTTTAGTGAGTAGGAGCAGGCTGTGTGAGTGCATTCAGACCCCGACCGCCCTATAAGTGCACTGCGCAAGTTGCGTAACGCCCCGCAGATGAAAAAGTAACCCTGGAGTAAAAACAACGAGGATCTATTCACGGTAGTTCACAAGTTCAAACTTTTGATTGAGAGTTTTGAGCCATTTTTTGCATTATTACTGAAAGCTAAAGTGGCAGCTTGTACATCCAAAAGCAAAAGCTGTTTTGCAGCACTGACATAAATGACGATGCTCAAAATACAATGACACGTCTGTGGTAGTGAGGTGAGGGTTTCTACAGACACACTGAGGTATTGTAAACTCTAATGACGTCTGTGGTAGTGAGTGAGGGTACTGACACACTGAAGTATTGTAAACTAGAGGGTTTCTACTGACACACTGAAGTATTGTAAACTAGAGGGTTTCTACAGACACACTGAGGTATTGTAAACTATAATGACGTCTGTGGTAGTGAGTGAGGGTTTCTACTGACACACTGAAGTATTGTAAACTCTAATGACGTCTGTGGTAGTGAGTGAGGGTTTCTACTGACACACTGAAATATTGTAAACTAGAGGGTTTCTACAGACACACTGAGGTATTGTAAACTATAATGACGTCTGTGGTAGTGAGTGAGGGTTTCTACTGACACACTGAAGTATTATAAACTAGAGGGTTTCTACTGAGACACTGAAGTATTGTAAACTCTAATGACGTCTGTGGTAGTGAGTGAGGGTTTCTACTGACACACTGAAGTATTGTAAACTCTAATGACGTCTGTGGTAGTGAGTGAGGGTTTCTACTGACACACTGAAGTATTGTAAACTAGAGGGTTTCTACAGACACATTGAGGTATTGTAAACTAGAGGGTTTCTACAGACACAGAAAGAGGAAGAGGCTTGTGATAGGTTAATGTACCATGAATGTGAGGTAATGGGACCCCATTTTTGTATACATATTAAAGCAAGAAGAGGAGTCGTTGTTGTTTATGACTACATCTGAACATATGGTGGCCATCTTTAGAGGCTGGGAACCACAAGTATCTCAGTAGATATTCAAAATATCTTCCCCTGGTGTTTTTTGATTGGTGCAATGACGAGATCTTCTGTTTGAACTCATCATGTGGTCATGGTTACTGTCTCCGTGGCTTTGAAATGGAATGTCCATGAAATGATTCCATCCACACCCAAAACAGAGAAGGGCTCTTGTTCCTGCCAAGTGGGTCACAGGAACCCTACAGCACAACTACGGGGCTGCGTTAACATTGCACTTTAGACGTCTGTGTTTGTGTTTTACATTTGTCAGGAAATAAATATGTCATGTGTCTAAAATCATAGACAGATAGATAGATAGATAGATAGATAGATAGATAGATAGATTATTATTGATCCCCAAGGGAAATTCAAGTCAATCATGGCATAGTATGTGTGAAGCCAGTAGACTGGAAAGCTGCTGTTTCGCTGGTGAGGGCCAAAGTGGAGCCTATAAGTAGTATAGTAATAACTATAATAAGTGTAGTTATATAGTCCTCTGATCCCATGAGGGAAATTCGGTCTCTGCATCTTCCTTGTCACTTGGTTTAATGACACATGTTTAGACGGTATCAGCCTCATCATTGTGAAACCTCTGGTTCCTTGGTGTCATTTGGCTGCAGCCATGATGGCATGATCTCGGGTGTTGACGCCACAAATTACAGTTAGAGTGTGGAGATGTGTGCACGATTATATCTGCATGTACTTGAAATGAACCGGCAAAACACACACACCCTGCAGACTAGTCCAGGCAATGTGTATGTTCTGTTTACAAACTTGAGGCAATGCGTACGTTGTGTTTACAGACTCAAGGCAATGTGTGAGCTCATACAGGTTTAGTGCTATGGGGTATCCATTGGTTTGAGATGCAGTTTTGATTGCCTAAGGTCTATATTGCTAAGGTCTATATATAACCTATATTGCTTTTATTTTACCTTTCAAATTGTGCCTTTGCTTTATGGACTTTTACAATAGACCAGTCTCACAATATGATTCTTTATTATACGGCTCTTCACAATGCAAGTAGAACGCTCCATTGACTTGAATGGGATTTCCCAAAGTTCTACCGGTCATTATTTTCTGATAGAGGACCTCTGAAAATAATAATGACCGTTGTCAATGGCAACAGAGTTTGTGCTTCTAATTCAGGTCTTTCTTTCATATCACTCCGCAATGGAATTTCGTTGAAAGTGAAAGACAGCTAGTAGACGTTGCCAAGCAAGTCTGTGTGGCAAATATTTATTTTGTTAGCGGAAGCCACGAAACGGTAGCTAAGTCATTGCTAAAGACACATTGTCGTAAGTTTCTTTTCTCATTATTATTCTGTAATAGACCAGTCTACCCACATTATTACTCAGTGGCGTAGCCTATGTCACTAATCCCTTCAGAAGTACCTCTGGTGTTTTGACTTTTCAGTAATATATATATATATTTTGTGAGGGTATTTTTGTATGCTTAAATGACTATTTACTTGAATTTTAATTGAACAGTTTGTTACATTTCATGAGACAATATTTTGTAGTTTGTTGCAAAATGTAGTTTGATGTATTTGTGCCCACCTCTGGCTGCACTGTAAAACTGGCTGTTGTTTCCACCATTGCCTGATCCACTCTTTATGTAGGCTATCTGCCACATCATAGTTACCCACACGTTGCGCTATTGACTCAATTCACTGTGTACTTTCACTTCCCTATTTAGTGATGGCACATTTGTGTCTGGTGGTCTTGGAAAGTTTGCTATGCACTGCAGGTATGCTGACAGTGTGAGCAGCAGTGGAGGAACACGGCAACAGCGCTTTACTGCAGCGACATCTAGTGGACATGTGCAGAATAACACACTACGGTCCACTTCTCTTGGCTGAACTAGGAAGTGTTGCATTTAGCTAGTTGAGTCTGAAATGATGGATAGATAGATAGATAGATAGATAGATAGATACTTTATTGATCCCCAAGGGGAAATAGATAGATAGATAGATAGATAGATAGATAGATAGATAGATAGATAGACAAATAGATACTTTATTGATCCCCAAGGGGAAATAGATAGATAGATAGATAGATAGATAGATAGATAGATAGATAGATAGATAGATACTTTATTGATCCCCAAGGGGAAATTCAATAAACGTCTAATGAATAAGTGTAGCAGTAATGTAATAAGAACGTTGCTTCTCTTGTTGCCTAGCAATGGGGCCCCGGTGACAGAAGACTTCCCCCTCTGAAGACAAATGAGCTCCATGGAGACCACGTGGGCATTTCATCATGTTTTTTACACTGTAACAGCAATGAATAGTGACAGCTGGTGTTAGCCCAGTGTTGGTCTAACATTTTCACGATATGGCTCTCTTTAGATGATGGTAAAAATGTAATATCTGAGAATTTATTATTGTGGCCTAGTGTATTTACTAAATGTACGATATGATTTTATATGCATAGGAAGTTACTTTATGTTGTAAGTCGCTTTGGTTAAAAGGTGTCAGCCAAATGTAATGTGAAGTAATGTAATAATGTAACAAGTGCACAGCAGGGAGAAGGAGCATTGAAATGTTTAAGAATGTGAGATTTAAATATATAAATATATATATTATTTTAATGAGTATCCTGTTTTCATTCATGTACTCAGAAATGAACTCTCCCGATTGGCTGGTCTTCTCTTTAGACCCTGTGTCTTTGGCACAGCAGTGCTTCCTGTTGGACGTTCTCTTTCGGCCATCTATTCCTACACAACTCTTCTCCTCTATCTGTTCCTACACAACTCTTCTCTATCTGTTCCTACACAACTCTTCTATCTGTTCCTACACAGCTCTTCTCCTCTATCTGTTCCTACACAACTCTTCTCCTCTATCTGTTCCTACACAACTCTTCTCTATCTGTTCCTACACAACTCTTCTATCTGTTCCTACACAACTCTTCTCCTCTATCTGTTCCTACACAACTCTTCTCCTCTATCTGTTCCTACACAACTCTTCTCTATCTGTTCCTACACAACTCTTCTCCTCTATCTGTTCCTACACAACTCTTCTCCTCTATCTGTTCCTACACAACTCTTCTCTATCTGTTCCTACACAACTCTTCTCCTCTATCTGTTCCTACACAACTCTTCTCCTCTATCTGTTCCTACACAGCTCTTCTATCTGTTCCTACACAGCTCTTCTCCTCTATCTGTTCCTACACAACTCTTCTATCTGTTCCTAAGCAACTCTTCTCCTCTATCTGTTCCTACACAACTCTTCTATCTGTTCCTAAGCAACTCTTCTCCTCTATCTGTTATACACAGCTCTTCTCTATCTGTTCCTAAGCAACTCTTCTCCTCTATCTGTTCCTACACAACTCTTCTATCTGTTCCTAAGCAACTCTTCTTCTCTATCTGTTATACACAGCTCTTCTCTATCTGTTCCTACACAACTCTTCTCCTCTATCTGTTCCTACACAACTCTTCTCTATCTGTTCCTACACAACTCTTCTCCTCTATCTGTTCCTACACAACTCTTCTCCTCTATCTGTTCCTACACAACTCTTCTCTATCTGTTCCTACACAACTCTTCTCCTCTATCTGTTCCTACACAACTCTTCTCCTCTATCTGTTCCTACACAGCTCTTCTATCTGTTCCTACACAGCTCTTCTCCTCTATCTGTTCCTACACAACTCTTCTATCTGTTCCTAAGCAACTCTTCTCCTCTATCTGTTCCTACACAACTCTTCTATCTGTTCCTAAGCAACTCTTCTCCTCTATCTGTTATACACAGCTCTTCTCTATCTGTTCCTAAGCAACTCTTCTCCTCTATCTGTTCCTACACAACTCTTCTATCTGTTCCTAAGCAACTCTTCTTCTCTATCTGTTATACACAGCTCTTCTCTATCTGTTCCTACACAACTCTTCTCCTCTATCTGTTCCTACACAACTCTTCTCTATCTGTTCCTACACAACTCTTCTCCTCTATCTGTTCCTACACAACTCTTCTCCTCTATCTGTTCCTACACAACTCTTCTCTATCTGTTCCTACACAACTCTTCACCAGTCACACAGCAGTGCAGTATTCACCACTCACACTCACACAGCAGTGCAGTATTCACCACTCACACTCACACAGCAGTGCAGTATTCACCACTCACACAGCAGTGCAGTATTCACCACTCACACAGCAGTGCAGTATTCACCACTCACACAGCAGTGCAGTATTCACCAGTCACACAGCAGTGCAGTATTCACCACTCACACTCACACAGCAGTGCAGTATTCACCAGTCACACTCACACTCACACTCACACAGCAGTGCAGTATTCACCAGTCACACAGCAGTGCAGTATTCACCACTCACACTCACACAGCAGTGCAGTATTCACCAGTCACACTCACACTCACACTCACACAGCAGTGCAGTATTCACCAGTCACACACTCACACAGCAGTGCAGTATTCACCAGTCACACAGCAGTGCAGTATTCACCACTCACACTCACACAGCAGTGCAGTATTCACCACACACACAGCAGTGCAGTATTCACCACTCACACAGCAGTGCAGTATTCACCACACACACAGCAGTGCAGTATTCACCACTCACACAGCAGTGCAGTATTCACCACTCACACAGCAGTGCAGTATTCACCAGTCACACAGCAGTGCAGTATTCACCACTCACACAGCAGTGCAGTATTCACCACTCACACACTCACACAGCAGTGCAGTATTCACCACTCACACAGCAGTGCAGTATTCACCACTCACACTCACACAGCAGTGCAGTATTCACCAGTCACACAGCAGTGCAGTATTCACACTCACACAGCAGTGCAGTATTCACCACTCACACTCACACAGCAGTGCAGTATTCACCACTCACACTCACACAGCAGTGCAGTATTCACCACTCACACAGCAGTGCAGTATTCACCAGTCACACAGCAGTGCAGTATTCACCACTCACACTCACACAGCAGTGCAGTATTCACCAGTCACACAGCAGTGCAGTATTCACCACTCACACTCACACAGCAGTGCAGTATTCACCAGTCACACAGCAGTGCAGTATTCACACTCACACAGCAGTGCAGTATTCACCACTCACACAGCAGTGCAGTATTCACCACTCACACAGCAGTGCAGTATTCACCACTCACACAGCAGTGCAGTATTCACCACTCACACAGCAGTGCAGTATTCACCACTCACACTCACACAGCAGTGGTGCAGTGTTCAGCTTCAGCCCATGTCTGCCCACTGTTTGTGCTGAATAGTCAATTATTTCAGCCATGAAAAGTACATCAGGGTTTCTTCTTCCAGCATTCTGCTAATGAAGCTTGGGTGTATGACGTCATTTACATTTTAAAAGACGTTTTAAAGTAAATAAGTGACTCTAAAAAATCAAACACCACGTAATGCGTCATGTCTTTGCATCCCCTTTCGAAAACAACATTCAAATGAATTGACAAAAAATTATACTCTGAGAAAAGGGGATTTTGAGGGGTATAGCTCCATAGACCTCCATTCATTCTGCACCCATTCTTTTTTTTTTTTTTTTTAATATATATTTTTTTGGCCTTTTTGCCTTTATTAGTATAGGACAGTGAAGAGGTAGACAGGAAACAAGTGGGAGAGAGATGGGGGGGATTGGGATATGACCGCAGGCCGGATTCGAACCTGGGTCCCCATGGGCACTCAGACCCGTAAATGGTATGGGCGCTGTAGCATGCTGCACCACAGCGCCCCCCATTCTGCACCCATTCTGCACCCATTCTGCACCCATTCTGCACCCATTCTGAGCGCGTCTAATGGAACCAGCGTGGAACTGCAACCATTTCAAAACCGGAAGTATAACGACAGTGGCAGTTCTCTCCTTATTAAAATATGGGTGCCTCTCATTTGGGCTTTTATACGTCCTCCCTCGCTCCTCAGGCCTCGATCCTCACTGATCGACATAAAGAATGATGGGGCGAAAACAATGGGATAGCCTATCCACTGTTAGTTATACACTAATCCAGCGAAACACGGAAGTAACACAAAACCGCCATTACTGCGTGCCTGGCTGCTAAGAAATTAGCTCGTTGGTTCCATAGGCGGCTGTTGCAGAAGTTAGCTGTCATTAATACACGTCTTAATACCTTATGGTGTTAATAAATTACCTTCATTGGTAAGTTTTGGTACAGTCTGACATCATTGATCCAATGTTCCCTTTCACCTGACATTTTCATTCATTAGCAGTCCTCTAGTTAGACATTCTCTGGCAGGATGCTTTCATTGAAAAGCACAGACAAGTGTCACTCGTCACACTCGCAGGCACGCAGTAATGGCGATATTCAAGATGGCAGCGCCCATAAAGTTCGCGCTGGATTAGTGTATAGATCAGTGGGAACGCCCCTTGAGGATCGAGCATCGAGGATGCTGCAGGATGTGTGGTTGGAGAATGTGATAGTGACGTCAGGTCGGACACCTCGAGGTACAAAACTTCCGCACGAGTCTCCGAGCATAAAATCCAACCCGACCTAGCGTTCATGTCATTTTTCCGCTATCAGAGGTCAGAAATTTCCGAAGGTCCGATGTGCATGAACGCACTATTAGTTTCAGTGACAGGAATTCTGAATGTGCCAGCATTAACCAAGAGATTTTGGACAATGCTCCCAACTTTGTGGGACGTTTGGGGATGGCCCCTTCCTGTTCCAACATGACTGTGCACCAGTGCACAAAGCAATAGGTGCATTCGAGTTCGGAAACGGCTGACTTCGGCTGACTGCATACGTCAACGAGAGCTTGAGTGTCACCGGGAGGGGCTAAAGTTTTAGGTGCAGATGGTCCCGAACACGATTTTGCAAATTTGACAGACGTGATTCGAGTGAGACCTCGCGGGAGATATCGCGGAATTTGTGTGCATTAAATACAGTATTTAACTTTCATTGTTACTCATTAAAACGAGCATGATGACTGACGAAATAAAGTGATATGAAGTAGTTTAAATAAACCACTGTTATCATACAGTTACAGGCCTGCATTGTAGCAAATTAATTAAATATCAAGTGTTTTCCGTGTGTATATGTAACCAACAGCATAAAATAGCAGAATATCAAAACCTTTTCAGTAGGCTAGCCTACCGCTGTTCCAGAAATCACAAATAAGAAGGTATCCCTTCCATATCTGTTCATTTTAGTACCTTCTAACGTAAGGGGCAAAGATTCTGCAACAGAACAAGATGGATCACTTTTGACAAGCTCAGGTGTCATCCCAGACGCTGGCTGGGCTGATCCTAAAATGTTAACTGCATCCATCTTGCTCCGCTATAGAATCTTTGGTAAGCAGGCAGAACGAGACCCCTGTCATAATCGTCATGGGGAGATTCCTTCCAAACCTGTTCCAAACGGACCTATCAAGTCCTTGAACTGACGTCATGGGGCGGGATACAGCCGGTTGCATGCACGAAAAGGCAAATGCAGAATTCGACTGCAGGTGTCTTCATCCCGCGAGTTTTGAGTGACGTGACATGGTCGCATTTTTGTCACATGATCACAACTTTTCTTCAAGTCGAACAACACGTCTAACCAGCATGCACTGCATATGACTCAAATTACGTTTCGACTGCATGCGTTTGCAGCCGACTTGACATGTCGAGTGCACCTAATGACAGACAGGCCCGCTGCTGAGCTTCTGGAGGCCCTAAGCTTAAATGGACAGGGAGGCCCCCAAACGCCCCCCCCCCCCCCCCCCCCCCACTACTGTTCATATAAAAAGTGACTCAAAAACAACATGTGAATCATCTTAAATCTGATGTTCATCTGTAAAGCACTTCGTTATTTCATAGCCAGTAGCCTGTGTATTTCACAATGATATGGGAAGCACATTAAGCTATTATATTAGGCTATATCAATTTTGTGGAACATATACAAAACCTTACGTCTATAGGCTACTCTAATTTTACACATCAAACAAAAGGCATTTTGTAAATAACCAAACGTAAAGATACCCTAGCACATTTTGGCCCAATACCAAATGAAATTGAATTGAGATATTGCATGTATGTGCCTTAAATAAGAGTTCTGAAATAATACTCACTATTCTTGATACATTCATCAGCCTGTCTAACTCCTGTCTAATCTCTGATCGCTGATCATGTTGTGTCACCTCAGCCTATGCAGAAAAGCTTTGGACAGAAGCAGCAGTGCTAATCTTGCAGTGCACTTTGCACAAACTGCTAACTAGAATTTCGCTGACTTCGTATTGGGTGCCAAATATCTACATTCACGACTGTCAACTATTTGCAAACATGTCACATGCATTGTGAAATCTAGTACACATACATCACATGCATTGTGAAATCTAGTTTTACATAATTTAGGGCTTAGAGCTACATCAAATCCAACTAGGTTGCTGTCGTTAGCAAAATAATTAAAACCAAAAGTAAACACGAACCTACCAGCAAAAGCTGCACAAGCGTCATCTCTCAGTTTTCTTTTCTTTTCTTTCGTTTTTCAGTGCCAGATCCATATTGTCTCTTACTTCCTATTATGAATCACCATTCAAATTCAGCTTGAATAAAGACGGGTTTTATTATTATGGTAAACTTCAGGCAGAAGGATGCGCCGATTTGAAAACACAGAACTTTGAAGGCTGTACCATTTCAGGAAAGCGGGGGAGACTCTTTTTATATATTAGGTAAAAACATATAATTTGCCCGAATTGAGTGATAGATTACACAATTAAGAAGGAATAACGATGGGCATGTTCATAACTTATTTCTATATTTTTTGTAATGTAATAATATATTAATTATCATTACAAAAAATTAGCAACCTTAATTTTGGGGGCCCCCGCCAGGTACTTGGGGCCCTACGCGCTCTGCGTACTCTGCGTATGCGGAGCGGCGGGCCTGATGACAGAGTTTGGTGTGGATGAACTTGACTGGCCTGAACAGAATCCTGACCTCAACCCAGTAGAACACCTTTGGGATAAATTATAGTGGATACTGAGAGCCAGTCTCCTCGTCCAACATCAGTGTGTGACCTCACAGATGCGCTTCTGGAAGAATGGTAAAAAAAATCCTAAGCACACTCCTTGTGGAACCTTGTGGAAAGTCTTCCCAGAAGAGTTGAAGATGTTACAGTATAGCTGCAAAGGGTGGATCGACGTCATAATAAACCCCATGGATTAAGGATGGGATGTGATGTCATAAAAAACCCTATGGATTAGGATGGGATCGATGTCATAATAAACCCTATGGATTAAGGATGGGATGTGACTGAAGTTCATATGTGTGTCAAAGCAGGTAAGCAAATACTTTTTGCAATATAGTGTATGTCATATGTGTCAAGTGCCTAAAATGTCTGAAGTTATTGTCTACAGGTGCCAAATGGGGATTGAGTCCTCTGCAAAGAGGCGTGTTGTTGACGTATTGAAGTTCCACCATATATCAAATTATAGAAATAAGTCACTGCTCTCATTAAGGGAACACTTCACCGTTTTTTCATATTAAACTACGTTATTCCCTTAACTAAGACGAGTTGATACCTGCAAGATACCTGATACCTCTCACGTTTCAATGCGTGCACTCATTGGCTCTGGCGTTACATGAGTAGTCACACGGCCAAGTATGGGGAGACAAAATAAAACGTGGTGCATTTCTAAGCGGGTAAGAGGGAGAACTACAGTATGTTGTGTGGCGGAATAACACTTGGGAGCACTAGACTCGGCGCAGTAATATCATCACTCTTGCACTTTCAGTTTCACTCTGGAGTGAGGATGTTACTGCACCGAGTCTAAGTGCTCCCAAGTATTATTCCGCCACACAATGTAGTTATCCCTCTTACCTGCTTAGAAATGCACCACGTTTTATTTTGTCTCCCCATACTTGGTTGTGTGACTACTCGTGTAACTGTGTCTTAATAGGGAAAACATGGATGTGTTTGGTCGCTTTTAACTTCATCTCTGTTTGGATCCTAATGAATGAACTGAGCTAGTTAAGTGCTATCAAAGTAGCGCCGTGCGCCAGTGAGTGCACGCATTGATACGTGAATGGTATGTATCAACTCGTCTTACTTAAAGGAATAACGTAGTTTAATATGAAAAAACGGTGAAGTGTTCCTTTAAGTTTACATAGCAGGATATGGTTCAGCTAGCCAGCGAATGTGTTGTCAAGGTATAGCGTACGTAGCAACTGGCGAACAGCTGAATAACAGCTGAAAAAAAGTAGATTTTCTTCAGACTGGAATACTCTGGAAAAAAATGCTAAAAATGTACCTGAAATGGTCAGGTTTGAGGGTCATGAAATCGTACCCAAAATGTAGGCTACATTACTAACTCGATATAACCCAGATCCTATAGGCCTATGTGGTGCAATTCTGAGCTGTGCCTGTAGAATAGAATAGAATAGAATATATACTTTTTTGATCCCCTTTTAACCCAATTTAAACGAAATAGTGACACACAGCACAGCACACACACAGTGAGGTGAATCACACAATAACCCAGAGCAGTGAGCTGCCTGCCCAACCAGCGGCGCTCGGGGAGGGGATAGGTGCCTTGCTCAACCGGCAACCCTCTGGTTATAAGCCCGAAGTCCTAACCAGTACACCACAGCTGCCCCAAACACCACGGCTGTCCCAGTAGACTAACTCTATAGAGCCAAGAACCAAGAGACTTAAAGGGATATTCCGCCATTTTTGGAAATACGCTCATTTTCCACCTCCCCTCGAGCAAAACAATCGATATTTACCTTGTTCCCGTTCATCCAGCCATTCTGTGAGTCTGGCGATACAACTTTTAGCTTCAGCCTAGCATAGATCACTGAATCGGATTAGACCATTAGCTTCTCGCCTGCTAGCTTCATGTTTAAAAGTGACTAAGATTTCTGATAATTTTCCCATTTAAAACGTGTCTCCTCTCAAGTTAGAAAGTGCAATAAGACCAACTGAAAATGAAACCTGGCGTTTTTCTAGGCTGATTTGACATGGAACTACACTCTCATCTGGCGCAATAATCAAGGCAACTTGCAAACGTACCATAGGCGCAGTGATATCGTACGCAGCATCTGAAAATAGTCCCCATAGACATCAAGCAGTAGTAGTGCCAGTAGCTGCAAGTTGCCTTGATTATTACGCCAGATGAGAATGTAGTTCCATGTCAAATCAGTCTAGAAAAACGGCAGGGTTCATTTTCAGTTGGTCTTATTGCACTTTCTAACTTGAGAGGACACACGTTTTAAATGGGAAAATTACCAGAAATATTAGTCACTTTTAAACATGAAGCTAGCAGGCGAGAAGCTAATGGTCTAATCCGATTTAATGATCTATGCTAGGCTGAAGCTAAAAGTTGCATCGCCAGACTCACAGAATGGCTGGATGAACGGGAACAAGGTAAATATCGATTGTTTTGCTCGAGGGAAGGTGGAAAATGAGCGTATTTCCACAAATGGCGGAATATCCCTTTAAATGGCAGAGCTGCTCTGCATCAAGGGGAATTTGTCCTCTTGTGCGATTCGGGTTCCAGGAAGTGGCTTCTGATGAAGTATCTTGCTCCGCCTTAACAGTCTTTGCCAACATACAGTTTTCTAATCAGCACACGTATTGTCCAGCATTCACTGTGTTAAGTCACATCTGTGCAGCGCTGCATGAAGGCAAATAACAGCCTGTGTTGCTGTCCCCCTGTAGCCATTCTTCCAACATGGGAAGTCTCTATCCCATACAGTGGGGAAACTGCCTTATTGTTCGGCCTACTTCCTATCAGGAGAGTCCCCTACATTAACACACAAAACACAAGTAGGCTATTAAAAGAGATTTCCATATTCCTTTAAAAAATAAAATCTATATATAAAAAGGTGAAACATACATACATAGTTTTACATAGAGAGAGAGCATTGTTTTACTCATAGATGTAGGACTACTAGGTTATCTTTGCTTCCCATTCAATCTAATGCATTCTTGTGTTATTTCCTTTTTCGTCTCACCATTTCCGGCGTCGAAGGTCGTACAAGCGTAAACACGCTCTCGTACGTTGGTGTCACGTGGTCTTGAACGCTGCATAGAGACAGCTTGGAACAGCCGCCGAGGGAGCAGATTGCGGGAGGGTGTCGTTTTTGGACGGAGATACTGTCGAACAAAATGGGAGTCGAGATTGAGACAATAACCCCGGGCGATGGTAACATAAAACCTCTAATATCCATTATGATTTTTTGGTATTTAAATATTGATATATTTTGTTATTATTTGTCTCTTTTTGATCTCATTTTTTTGATCGCGGGCTCTTGACTGTTTTCCTGTTTTTCTCTGCGCGTTTTAACAGGAAGGACTTTCCCCAAAAAAGGACAGAAGTGTGTGGTGCATTATGTCGGTGAGTCTTAAATAGGGTTTAACTGATTAAGTAGCGTTATTGTTTTCAGATTGTGTACCTTCTATGAAACTGGGCGTTATCTTGGTGTTCTATATCGAAGATATCGGCATATCGACCATTTTAGCTATACAAGCAGCCTCTATTAGGAGTCGTATCAAACAAGCCTAGCTGATGGCCCCAGCACCGCCAGTGTGTAGTTAGCTATGTCTGCTAACTGACTGCATGCACCCAACACGATTTGGAATAAATGGATGGAATTGTTTTCTTTGTAAAATCAGCATGCTTTCGTATATGTAAGATTGGTCAGTGTAAATCTGAAACCATGCATATTTTTAATCGTTAACGTTACACAATCGTGTTAAGCCATTAGACGAACAGATAGACGTTAACGTTTGTTGCGCTAGGTTGTCGTTAGCTAACAAACGACACCCCGGCACAATCTCAATGAAACTGGGTGGACTGTATAGCCATCTTGTAGTGTACGCTGGTTTTAAGGGACGAAGAAGCAGATTTGTTGTATCGTTCATCGTTATTGCATGTAGCTCCACTCGTAGTTAATTGAAAAACATATTTTTTTGCCCACGGTGGCCAGCCGTCAACAGCCAAAGGCATCTGTCTCATTCAGACAAGACAGCTCTGTTTTTAAACCCCGTCTGATTTCTTGCCTTTGTTGGAGCTCGAAGGATTGGCGGCGTTAGATAGAGCGGATTATCACGTCTGGGGTGATTGACTCCATGGGATATTGTGACTCGTTGTATTGGCTGCAAGTTAGTGCAGTAAGGAGTTTGAGTGGATAAGTCGTTAATTAAGTTACCGATCAGGTGCCCAGGGAATTGTTTTAATTTTCTTAAGAGATAATGCTTCTACGACGAGCTTGCCAATTCCAAAGCGCTAGACAGTTGCGATCAAGGCAGTGCGGCTGGTGTTTGATTATGTAACTTTGAAATACCACCCACATTCTTGTCTATTGTCCATTTTAAATTATGATGATGATGATGATTATTATTCTTTTTATTATTTATATTATTGGTTGTTCTTGTTATTTCACCAATTAATGGACTATATGGCACCATAACTAGTCATGCTAAACCATTTGGAAAACTGAACAAGCGATTCATTTGGTCAGTTCATGTGTAAAGAGGTCAATTGGAAGGGACTGCTCTGATACGCGATTAAGTGATGTCAACGGACACATCCATAGACTGCGTGTCTTTGCAGCTGTTGAGGTGCTTTCAATACAGTGTGCGTGTGCGTGTATGGGCCTAGACAGATGCTGTTGTGTATGAGGGGATGGGGACAGTGGTGTGGTGCGATGTGGGTGTTACCCTGTAGAGGTAATCTGTGTGGACTCCAGGTTTTGGCCCCACTTCCTCTCACTCCGCAACACGCCAGGGACAAGAGCCGTGGCTATTTCTGCTGAATGGAGGATCCTCTCCTTGACACAGAAACCTCTGTGTTCCCTCAGGAAGGAATCGCAGCTTGAGAAGCGGTTGAGTCCTTGTGCGTTGGTCACGTATGATCGTCGCTATCGTTTGCCTGCGTGTTACATAATGGCCTCTAGTGCAGTGCGCCCTCACCGCTGGCCCTGCATGCTCCTGTGACGTGGGGTTCCCTCTGGCCAGAGCCTTGTGCCTCCGAGTGGGAATCCTAAGAGGGGGTGGTGGTGATGACGGAGACCCTAAGAGGGGGTGGTGGTGACGGAGACCCTAAGAGGGGGTGGTGGTGACGGAGACCCTTCTGGTGGGCTGCAAGGGCTTCTGGGAAAATGACCGTGCACTCTCTCTCTCTCTTTTCTAGGCTCCCTCACCGATGGACGCAAGTTTGACTCTTCCCGCGACCGCGACAAGCCCTTCAAGTTCAAGATTGGCCACCAGGAAGTGATCCGTGGCTGGGAGGAAGGGGTAGTGCAGGTATGCAGCGCCGTGCGCCGCGTGGGCGTGGTCATGAAGAGAGGAACACGGCGGCTCATATGCCTGAACCAACAACAGGGCAAAGCAGAGTTACCTGTGTGTTGAGCTAGCTGTGTACAGGGCAGAGCAGAGTTACCTGTGTGTTGAGCTAGCTGTGTACAGGGCAGAGCAGAGTTACCTGGGTGTTGAGCTAGCTGTGTACAGGGCAAAGCAAAGTTACCTGTGTGTTGAGCTAGCTGTGTACAGGGCAGAGCAGAGTTACCTGTGTGTTGAGCTAGCTGTGTACAGGGCAGAGCAGAGTTACCTGTGTGTTGAGCTAGCTGTGTACAGGGCAGAGCAAAGTTACTTTTGTACAGGGCAAAGCAGAGTTACCTGTGTGTTGAGCTAGCTGTGTGCAGGGCAGAGCAAAGTTACTTTTGTACAGTGTAAAGTGGAGTTACCCGTGTGTGGGATTGGTCTATGTTTTAGTACTCGTTACAGCAGAATGTCTGGTGAGCTTGCCAAGAAATGCTGATCCGGCCCAGGCCAGCTTTAAGGGAATACGCCACCCAAAAATGAAATTAAGCCAGTCTCAGTCACCCCCAGAGTTATAACAGTGAAAAAAAAACGATTAAAATCTGTCCGGGCATTGTCCGGCTTTGGGAGCAGTGTTTTTAGCTTTAGCTTAGCACAGTTGCTGTAAATGAAGGGAGTCGGTTAGCACGTCCTACAAAAAAAGTGACAGACATTTTTTTTTGTCCTAAATATATCTTGGGAGACGTGTGTTCAGAACGAGTACAAATCATAATGCAAAATCGAACGAGGCTATTACCTGAACAGACATTTACTTGGATCTATATTCGGCCTCATCACAGACGAAGCACCGCTAAATAGGCGCAAAGTTCTCACGTAGCACTTGTTAGGGGGCAATATGCAAGAGTGGCGGTGGAGGTGAAGGTGCTGGTGTGGACGTGTTGGGGGGCAATATGGAGGTGTTGGTGTGGGCGTGTTAGGTGTTGGTGTGGGCGTGTTAGGGGGCAATATGGAGGTGTTGGTGTGGGCGTGTTCAATATGCAAGAGTGGCTGTGATGCCAAACCGTTGTCCTTTGGTTCCTCACCATTGTCAGTGGCAGCTGAATCATTATTTATTTATTTTTTCTCAGTTTTTATATATGTATATTTATATTTTATTTTTATATAATTACTCATCATTGTGTTTTCTGTGTTGGTATGTTTTACTCAGAGTTGGATTTGCTGATAGGTTGCCTATCAAACACAATCCAGCTGCTGCAGTCTTGGTTTGGTCAGGAGTCCTTTTCAGGTTTTCTGCACCTAAAACACAAACTGAATTGACTCCTTTTGTGCTGTGATGTGTTCAGATGAGCTTCACCTAAAACACAAACTGAATTGGACTCCTTTTGTGCTGTGATGTGTTCAGATGAGCGTCACCTAAAGCACAAACTGAATTGACTCCTTTTGTGCTGTGATGTGTTCAGATGAGCTTCACCTAAAACACAAACTGAATTGGACTCCTTTTGTGCTGTGATGTGTTCAGATGAGCTTGGGGCAGCGAGCGAAGCTGACTTGCACTCCTGACTATGCGTACGGCAACAAGGGCCACCCCGGCATCATCCCGCCCAACGCCACCCTAATCTTCGACGTGGAGCTTCTCGGCCTGGAGTGACCGCTTCTCTTCAGCCTCTCTCTTTTTGTTTAGATTTTTTGGTGAGTGACCGCTTCTCTTCAGCCTCTCTCTTTTTGTTTAGATTTTTTGGTGAGTGAACAGAACACACCTTTACTACTACCGTTACCTTTTTACACTTCCACCATTTTGATCACTTTCTATTTCAGCACTCTCTTTTTAAAATGTTCCTAGAATTGTTGTTAGAATTGCTTTAAAAAGCATAAAATGTTTACCGTGTTGTAAGTGTCAGCCTAATGTAACATGTATTCAGTGTTGCATACTCTGGTGTGTTGTGTGCTGAAATGTGCGTATGTAATCGTGTGTCCCTTTCTCTCCTACAGTTGGTCTCCTACCTTGGACACTTGTAACGGAGCGAGGGAGTCTGCACTTGATTATTAAGAGCCCCGAGTTTAATCTTCCACCATCTTGGGTCACTATTTTATCCGTATAGATCTGTGTTTTTGTCCGTGACTGTTATTCTCCTCCCTCCACACTCTTCCTATAAAACTATGGGCCATAACCTAACAAACCTCGTGATGTTCTTAATCTTGAAAATACTTAAAATTGTGGATTTTTCTTTTTTTTTTTTTTTTCTTTTGCTGTTCTAGTTTGTGCATGATCAAGTGAAACTACAACATACCAATGAACCATTGAGCAGAGATCTCGTTTACACAACAATGCACATTCACTCACTTATTGTCTATGTGCAAGCACCCATGTTTGACTTTGAGTTCAAGATGTAAGGGTAAGGAAAAGCACACGTTGGCATTCATACCTCCTCCCATCTGGAGAACAGAACAAATATGAGTTTAGTGCAGGACGTGAGGGCCTAGCCTGTACTGTTAGCTTGCATAGAGGTGTAGCTTTGAGTCATCAGTCTATCCTTTATGACGTCAATCAGGAACGCCATTACAATGCTAATTAGAAATGAAGTTGTGTTTTCCTTTTTAATTCTGCCCCTTCTATTTGAATTAGGTAGTTGTGTTAGTGTCTGTCCATACACTCGTGGTTTAGTTTGGTAGTGAATCCGGCATCCTGACCCTAGTGCCTCTTCATGAAACAGCCCAATGACACGGACGTTGTCACAGAGGAACAGTCTTGAAAGAGAAACAAAACAAACAATTTGCTGTCTTTTTGGTGGATCTAACTTTGCTTTGTATTAATCAAATAAATCAAGGTTTTGAAAATGGAAATGATATCAATATACTTACTAATCAAGAAAACTGTTTAGTGATTCTTGGATATCTGCACATTTTAGCACTGAAATCAGACTAATTTTGCAGCCACTCATTGAATGGGCATGGGGTGTGTATGTTCCATAGTTAAGTCCTCTACTGAGTTGACTTTCACTGTGCTCAACTTTTTCCAAGACATTTTAGCGACTTTAGTATTCATCTGGGTATGTGTGTACTTAGCACACTAAATTGTGTTTTGCTTTTTTTCCTTGCAGAAATGTTATTGCTAAAGTGGGGAAGTAGCTGACCTTTCCCACCTTATCTAGTTGAATTACTTGCCATTATTTGTATTTCTCAGATGCCAACTTTCTAACACAAAGAAATACTATTCTAAAGTTGGACTTTAAATTATAAATTTGTTTTTTGAAAGCTGCCACTATCAATACTGATGTGGAACACATTGCCTAAACAAGTTGTTTGTTTAGTCCGAATGACAGCTAGGGCAACAATGTTTTGTATGAACGATAAATGTTTTAATGAAGAGTTAACAGAAACCTATAGCTTAAGGAGATGCTGGCCTTTGCTACTGTTGAAACTCAAGCTATCTGGATATGTGGCTTAAGGGTCCTTTGCTGCACCACTCCTCTGTGTGCTCAGTAACTACCGCAGGCAAAACCAATGATGAAATCAAAATGTGCCGTTGCAATAAAGTGCTTTCTACCTGCTTTGAGAAATTAGCCTTTTTTCAGATGCCTTCACTAGCAAATGTCTTCACCAGACTGCACTTGAGCTGTGTTCTGGTTTCATGCCATCCCCATAACTAGAGGGCCCATTCATTAGTAAGGCCTTGACACTATCAGGGATGGATCACTGAACGGGCCTACCCAGCTTAGAACTCTGAAGCTCACGCCTCTGTTTTGAGGTCACACCACTGATATCTTTAATATAATAAAATGTATATACTTATATGTATAATAACGATACGGGTCACACTATGATAATCATAGTTCATACTGGCATCTTTGTTTCACAGCAAGATGCCTTAAATCTGTTGATGTTTACATCATATTTGTAAGTCTCAATCTGTCCATTTCTATGCACAAAATGTGCTAGAAGTCTTCACTTAAAGGGCTATTATTATTATTATTATTATATATATAATATTATAGCTTTCCCTGGACCCCCTAGCATTGCTAGTGGTGTTAGTGTAACAGTTAAGAGGCGGGGCAGGGCTAGCATGCAGCAGCTCAAATGTGTGGGTTCAGTTCCCACCGTTGTGCCCTTTAGCAAGGCATTTCACCCAAAGCTGCCCTAGTGCCTTGGGATAGAATTGACACCAGACAGTTATGAAAAGTGTCGGCTAACGTTCTACCTTTCTGAGGTGGGAAGAGGGGCTCTTTTCATGTCTGTGCCCAGGGTTAATCCGTACATGGCCAAATGAATGACTGAAAATTATTTCTCCATCACCCTTCTATTGGGCTGTTTTTCTCCATAAACATTAACTTACAACGGCACATTTGGAAACAGTCATAAGCAGGTCAATTAAGCCTAAGGACAGTAAGCCCAATGTCTAAAACAACACCAGTTACCCAAACTCTCAACCTGTGGGTTACATGACTTTGGAGATAGAAATTACTTACCTCAGCACGAGTCAGCAGCCATGGTAGGACCCAGGCTCCATCGATCGATCACTGTTTCTCAAACCATAGTTGAGTTGTGGGCTGCGACTGCTCAGAATAGGCGACTGTTTGATATCGGATGTAGTTATACTGTCAGGCAGGCCTAGAGAAATACCTATATGGCCTAGCCTACTTTTTGTGGCACATAATTGACTGAACTATGACTAAGAGTCATATGATACATAATTTGACAGTGTATCAGTGACTCATGTCAACATCCTTTCTCCAGAGCTGTAATATAGATTTTTTTTATGTTCCCGACCAGCAGTACAACAAAAATCTTCACATTGGCGTGACTAGTAAACGAAGGTTAAACTGGCTACAGAAAAGTCTCCAACAGCTGGTTTAAGGCAAGGCGGTCTGAAAAACGCTATCATACGGTCTATGGACATACGTCATCCAAGCCCGTGCCTACCAGGAAGTTTAGCAAAGAAGTTCCAGTAACAGCGCAAAGCGAGAGGTACCTCGGCTCGGACGGCTCTGGTTTTGTTGTCTCGTTAGCTACAGGAATCTCGTCCTTCCCGTGTTTGCTTGGATTTCAGCACAGTGTAAATTACAAGGTAAGAACATTTCCCATGAGTACGTTTTGAGTATGGACGCATATGGCAATTCGATGAATAGGCAATCGCGCTAGACCTGTTATGCTTTTAAAAAAATGTTTAGCTGATGATCAGCTAGCTCAGTGGCTTGAGTTGCATCTTTAGCCTAGTAGCTAACGTTATCCAAGCTAGCTCGCATAGCTCACAAGTGGTAACTATCGCTAGCTGCCTAGCGGTTTCTCGAAAGAACAAAGACAAATCCTTTTTGGTAAAAATCTGACTTTATCTACCTGTCATCTTTTACGAGGTCATTAGAATAACGCACCTTCAACATAGGGTATCCTTTAGCAGGACAGCTGATAAGTTGGAGTTCGACATAATTGTAAAAGTTCACTGGCAAGTAGTTAAATCAGTGGTAATAACAGCTTAAAGTAACACCTGGGAACCCACCCCGTTAGCTAACTTAGCGCGATGGCTGTGATGGCGCAGTTAATCTCGCTATTACAAATAAGTTAACCGTTTTCTTAATAATTCGTCAAAGATACGTGTCTTAGTTCAACTCAGCAGTCTATCACCTCTCTCCAGAATTCATGAACGTTGGCTTACCGTTAACACAATGATCTGGCCTAATCATAGTCGGTATGCGGACATAACGTTGACCAAAAACATCTAGGCTACCGTTAACGTTGTTTATTATCGACGTGAATACTGTTAACTGCTAGGTGAGTTGACGTGGTCGAGGCACTTTATGTCGGAGGCCTCTTCTTTGCTGTGGCCAACATTTAACCTTAACTTATTTGGTCATTATGAGTTGTCTCCAAGTCATTTTAGTTTGATGGTTAACTCATCAGTAATTTTAGTGACGCTGATTTGCTTCCCCTCACATGTAAATGAAGCTGTTTGGTCAGACTAACCATCTTAACCTTAACAAGATCATTTTGCTGAAGGAGGTAGAACGGGGGATTCCGAAATGACATCAGCTTCAGGATTGTGTTGGCCACTTATGTCAGACTGGCTGGACATTGGTAGTGTTGCAAATATCACATGATCACATGATAGTAGTTCTGTATATTGCAAGTGCTGCTGCTGTCGATGGTTATGATGACCATGCAACTTAGTTTCGTTTCTCTGACCTCTGTGTCCATGTGTGTTTCTATTTCTCCCAAAATGCCCTCCCGTGACAGTTGTGCCCCCCAAAAATGCTTTTGCTCTGTTTGATTGGAGATCCTCTACACCACACAAACCCTTGATTCGTTTTTTGAAGATTTCCAGAACTGTCTGTTTGTGTTGGTAAAGTAATGGGAAATGCGATATTGTTTTTGTTTGAGGTTAGTTGTTTTTAGAATTGCCCAGAAGTGTCTTTAGCTAGTCTGGTTGTTCCAGATGTTGCTACTCTGTCTCTCTGTACATCTTCTGAAGTATAGGGCAGTCTTTTTAACAGTCTTTTTTACTCATCTTGTGGCCTCTTGTTTTGTGTTTGCCGCCATAAGCTGTATAAATAGCATGGCTGTGTTCCGCTAGGGCCTGCGCTGGTCTGGATAATAGCTCGCTTATGAGCGGCCGAAGGAGATTCTGCGGAGGACAATAGAGGCCCAGCACTCTCTGAGTGACGGACTGGAGTCCTCTGATTCAATTATGTTGTTGTTGGAAGCACTCAGCCAGTACAGAGTGCTCATCACTCTGCCCAGGAATGACTTGCACTTGTGTTTTTTCCTAGTCCCGAGCTTCACCACTTCCAGTAGAAGGCAGCCGCAAAGTGGGCCGTTAGGTGTGTGCAGGCAGGGTATGTTGCCAGGAAGCCCTAAGTAATGTTATTCTAAGGTCCCTCGTTCTAGCCAGCGCACTGTGAGAGTGACCCACCCTGCCCACAGCCCAGAGCAAACATTGACGGGGCTTTACAGCCCCTGTAATGCCATAATGGAGGGATTGTATGACATCCTCACCCAGCAGGTCGGTTGCTACTGGTGTGTCCCACTGAGTAGAATCTTGAATCTCGTATTCTGCTGTGACATGGAAAAGACTCGGTTGCATCACGTGTTCTGCTGTGACATGGAAAAGACTGGGTTGGATCACGTGTTATGTGTGTAATATTTGGTTGTAGATCTGCCAGTGTGGGAACTCCCCTTCCTACCGCACAAAGAATCTCTCCTGTCTGAGAGACTTTGGCCTCCAGTTTCCGCTGAGAGTAGGAATCGATCCTCACTGGCCATCTCGCAGTTTCCGCTGAGAGTAGGAATCAATCCTTACTGGCCGTCTCGTAGTGGCCTACTGGAGTGTTTTTCTCAACGCTCAAAATGTTCCGGTTGGGAATGTCAAGTGGGAGCTGATTAAGGTAGTTAGCAGTCATGCATTTGGCCTTACTGGATAAAAACAAGGTGAAAGTCGTCCCTACAGCTGTCAGCTGACTATCTGAACTTCAGGGGCTATACAAAGAATCTAAAAAAGGCTATAGGTAACTAACTAGTGAATTTAGGAGAAACCACTAAAAGTAATGGTGGTGTCACTCGTAACTTTAGGACTCTTAGTTTGTTTGATGTAAAGTAATTCACAAAGCATTTTAGCTCTAGAAGTAGCACCTAAGTCTGGGACAGCTAAGAAGAAGCCGAGAGGACTCCTAACTCACTAAGACCTATTCGTCAACAATCCTTAGACCTTTTTGTGGCATTTCTCGGCGCAATGTTTTGAAATGCACATCTGCAGCTAGGAGCTCTCAGTTACGAGGGAATAATTATACATTGTGACTAAGGGATGCAATAACGCCACCAACAACATCCAGAACCATTCAGTGTCAACGTGTAAACTAAAGGTTTCGTTGTACATCAAATTAAGTTGTTTCCTCTCTTTGCAAACGTACATGTCTTAAAAGAGATTAATTTAAAACATGTTGCAAAGATGCTGCATCAATCTGTGGTGCATTTCATTAGACTACTAGGCTATTGGCTCTATCTTACTCTTCATGTATTTAGGGTATTTTTCATCATCTTCCATCCTTCGTGGCAGTCAAGGTCGTAACCATGATGTCACTGATGGGGGGGGGGGGGGGGGTCTTTGGGGGTGTCTGAGGCATGACTGGACTATGAACACACAACAGAGAGAGTGGTACATGTCTACACACACTTCTTACACACCAGAGGACTTGGTAAATGCGTTTAACTTAGTGTGGGCACGCTGTGTCTTTTTGAAAGGAAGTCATTGTGATGCTGACCACCAAAAACTTGTGCTTCCTGTTTTGATTGTAATAGATTGGCACATCATGTGACGCTCTCTTGCGTATGCACACACACATTGCAGAGGGATGTCTATAGGGAAGTATCCCTGCTCACTGTCAGGGGAGGCTGGCGTTGGCCAGCTTCTCTCTATATAAGGGAGTCGCTACAGGCTCTTGCTTAAGCATTATCGCAGGAGTGGGAGTGGTGTTGTTGGCCAATATCGCCACGGCTGAGTGCCATAGGTAACTACAGCCATGGCGATATTGGCCAACAACACCACGACCACGGGTGCGATAATGCTTTTATACAACATTTCCATTGCCAACAAAAAAAAGATACCCGAGTGCATTTTTAGGAAGGATAATTATTATTTGGCATCGTTTTATTTAGCCCAGTTCCTCCGCTATGCGAAGTAGGTCTAGCTCAGAACGCTTGTGGTTGCTATGCAACTGCTAAGTCAAAGAACATGGAATGCCGTCTCTGGTTAAATCAAAGCGAAGAATCAACGTCGCGGAGTGATTATTAGCTGTGAAGAGTCACCAGTGGTGATATCGGTTAATATCACCACTGATAGAAGGCGTCTCGTCCAATCAGATATTGCTTAATCGTTCGACCGGACCTAACTGTTGTATAATCAACAATATCTGCAACTGATGGCCTGCCTACCGCACAGGATACGTAATATAGGTCATACAGAGATGTTCTACCACACTAGGGTATATAATATAGCACACATACAGAGATGTTCTACCACACTAGGGTATATAATATAGCACACATACAGAGATGTTCTACCACACTAGGGTATATAATATAGCATAGAGATGCTCTACCACACTAGGGTATATAATATAGCATAGAGATGCTCTACCACACTAGGGTATATAATATAGCATAGAGATGCTCTACCACACTAGGGTATATAATATAGCATAGAGATGCTCTACCACACTAGGGTATATACGTAATATAGCATAGAGATGCTCTACCACACTAGGGTATATAATATAGCATAGAGATGTTCTACCACACTAGGGTATATACGTAATATAGCATAGAGATGCTCTACCACACTAGGGTATATAATATAGCATAGAGATGCTCTACCACACTAGGGTATATACGTAATATAGCATAGAGATGCTCTACCACACTAGGGTATATAATATAGCATAGAGATGTTCTACCACACTAGGGTATATACGTAATATAGCATAGAGATGCTCTACCACACTAGGGTATATAGTATAGCATAGAGATGTTCTACCACACTAGGCTGTGTAATATAGGCGTACGGAACGTATATAGATGTTCTACCACACTAGGATGTGTAATATAGGAGTACGGAACGTATGTAGATGTTCTACCACACTAGGCTGTGTAATATAGGCGTACGGAACGTATGTAGATGTTCTACCACACTAGGCTGTGTAATATAGGCGTACGGAACGTATGTAGATGCTCTGTACCATGGGCCTCCCTGTATTTGCATAGCATGTTCCGTCTCTTCTGCATCCCCACCTGTGTTTCCACCTCACCAGGGCCACCTCTGCACAGTACACTGCCAGCAATCTAGTGCTGCCACTAACGACTAATTTTCTAACGATTAATCTTTCGACTAATTTTTCAATTAGTCGACTAATCTAAACGACTATTTAAAAAGAAAAAAAAAAGGTTTTTGTTATTTTGTTGTGTCCATTTTATTTTTAACTCAACTGAAGGGCCAAAACATGACATATAGCCATAGATATAGATATGCTCATATCAATATCAGCCTACTTTTGTAGAGTTAATAACAGAATTAATAACATTACAGCCGTTAGAGACGGGAGACCAAAAATAAATAGGGGGTCAATAGCAAAACGATTAGTCGACTAAAAAAATTGGCATCGACTAATTTTCATAATCGATTAGTTCGATTGTGTCGATTAATCACGGCAGCACTACAGCAATCCACTCGTAGCCTCTCTCTCGTCACTTCAAAAGCCTGGAGTCATTCTGACTGTCCCCAGTGGTTATTCACACATAATCGCTGAGGTTCTTGAACATGGCCTGTCATTGCTCGTGGCTTCCTGTCTGTCTGGATGCAGCTGTAGCGTGTGTGTGTGTGTGTGTGTGTGTGTGTGTGTGTGTGTGTGTGTGTGTGTGTGTGTGTGTGTGTGTGTGTGTGTGTGTGTGTGTGTGTGTGTGTGTGTGTGTGTGTGTGTGTGTGTGTGTGTGTGTGTGTGTGTGTGTGTGTGTGTGTGTGTGTGTGTGTGTGTGTGTGTGTGTGTGTGTGTGTGTGTGTGTGTGTTCTCTGAGCAGCAGCTCCTGGATGAGGAGGTGTCTCTGTGCCCATTCACAAAGCACACACACACACACCCACTCACCTTTATGTAAGAGTGCCGCCACTCACCGGCTCCTCCAGCCTGCCCAGGTGCCCTCTGGCACGGCATAGGCTGCATCAGCTCATCAGCTCATGTGATTGGCCCTCTGGCACAGCACAGGCTGCATCAGCTCATGTGATTGGCCCTCTGCCACAGGCTGCATCAGCTCATGTGATTGGCCCTCTGGCACAGCATAGGCTGCATCAGCTCATGTGATTGGCCCTCTGGCACAGCATAGGCTGCATCAGCTCATGTGATTGGCCCTCTGGCACAGCATAGGCTGCATCAGCTCATGTGATTGGCCCTCTGGCACAGCGTAGGCTGCATCAGCTCATGTGATTGGCCCTCTGGCACAGCGTAGGCTGCATCAGCTCATGTGATTGGCCCTCTGGCACAGCATAGGCTGCATCAGCTCATGTGATTTGCTGGCAGAAGATGGACTTCTCTCCAGCCCAACCCAACCCTGGGTTACTTCTCTCTAGCCCAACCCAACCCTGGGTTACTTCTCTCCAGCCCAACCCAACCCTGGGTTACTTCTCTCCAGCCCAACCCAACCCTGGGTTACTTCTCTCCAGCCCAACCCAACCCTGGGTTCCCTCTCTCCAGCCCAACCCAACCCTGGGTTACTTCTCTCCAGCCCAACCCAACCCTGGGTTACTTCTCTCCAGCCCAACCCAACCCTGGGTTCCCTCTCTCCAGCCCAACCCAGCTCTAATGGGTTGCTGTGAGCTCTCGGCTGCTCATTAGTTTTCCATTTCCTGGGAAATAAATCATCAGAGTGCGCCATCATCAGCCAAACGAATCCACCCAGGTCGGGTTTTCCCCTAGCATCTCTTGCGTGCATTAGCATCTCCTGTGTACATTAGCGCACGTTATTTCTGTACAGGCTCAACTCCATCATGCTCTTGTCATTTAGCCTCTATTGTACATTGAGCATCATGGAACTTTGCCAGGTGTAAAGCAATGTGTTGTAGGGCTGAAGATTACTCATTGTTTTTTTTTAATCGATCATTTCAACTAGTGCAGTTGCAGCTTGGGATTATAATTATCTGAGACTATTTTGGGTTTAGCAGAAGTGATGTAAACAAAGGCACTACGCAAATTACAAAACCGAAACCACCTGAGGCCACACGGCAACACAACAAACATGTAGCAGCTTGTGGAGCAGCACAGACAGCCGTGCCCTGACCACAGCACTACAGCACTACAGCACTAGTACTGCTCACTACAGCACTACAGCACTAGTACTGCTCACTACAGCACTACAGCACTACAGCACTACAGCACTACAGCACTACTGCTGGCTCAGTATCTGTACAGGCAGCCGTGCCCTGACGGCAAGTACACAAGTACACAAGTACTGCTGGCTCAGGAATGGAGTGGATGATATGGTGACTATGGCCATGAGATATCTCCCCCTAAATCACTCAGCCCTGCTGTGCTGTGCTGGGTCTCCTCCTCACCCCTCTCCTTCTCCTCCTCTCCTCCTCCTCCTCTCCTCCTCCTCACCTCCTCCTCTCTCCTTCTCCTTTTCTCCTCCTCTTCCTCACTCCTCTACTCCTGCTCCTTCTCGCTCCCTCTCCTGAGCTCCTCCTCACTCCTCCACTCTTTTCTCCTCCTCCTCACCTCCTCCCCCTCTCCTCCTCTTCCTCACCCTCCTCCTCTCATCCTCTTCCTCACTCCTCTACTCCTGCTCCTTCTCACTCCTCCCCCTCTCCTCCTCTTCCTCACTCCTCCCCCTCTCCTCCTCTTCCTCAGCCCTCCTCCTCTCCTCCTCTTCCTCACCCCCCTCCTCTCCTCCTCTTCCTCACCCTCCTCCTTTCCTCCTCTTCCTCACTCCTCCCCCTCTCCTCTTCCTCACCTCTCCTCCTCTTCCTCACTCCTCTACACTCGCTCCCTCTCACTCCTCCACTCTCTCTTCTCTGGATCCTTCATCCTGTTCTCCCACACACTGGCTCCAGCGTGTGCGGTGGCTCGTCCTGCTTATTTTTATTGATTTTTTAACAGGTTTTATGTAACGCAGTCCACACCCCCGCCAGGCAGAATGTCTGGAGGCTAGCCGTGTGACTGATGACACATCCTGCACTGCTGCTCCTTCATTCATTTATTCATTTATTTAGTTAGTTAGTGAGTTCATTGTGCTGCTGTGATGTTTGCGCTAGTTTGAGATGGTCAGTCCACTCTGTGGTGTTTGCGCTAGTTTGAGATGGTCAGTCCACTCTGCGGTGAGCTAGTTTGTGTGTGTGTGTGTGTGTGTGTGTGGAAAGGACTTGTGTAGGTGGGAGAAGTGTGGAGGAAGTGGTTGCGTTGTTGCAAATGCTCAACAATATGCAGAATGAAAGGAAACTGAGGATGTGTCCCTGTTGGGGTGAAGGGCCTGTGTTGGCTTGTCCAGGTTTTTTTTTTAATGTATTTTGACCAGCCATGTGAAAGACTATGCTATTCAATAAAAAACAGAATATTTGAAATAATGTCTTGCCTTTTGTTATTTCACAAAATAATCGTAATCGAAAATCGGATTTTGAGAAAAGAAAATCAAGATTTTATTTTTCGGCAAAACCGAACAGCCCTATCTGTAGCATGTGGTTAGTATCCTGCGTGTCTTCCAGAATATACAGATTATTGAGTAAGTGTATACACCTTCACTCTTCTTGGAATCATTTCAAAATACTCTATGTATGAAAGGACTCCAGTAAATACAAAGAGCAAAAAGATGATGTGATTCTCGATAAGTAAATAGTAAAATGGTCATAAGTAAGTTGTGTTAAAACACTCCCAGTGGAGTATCATGCAGGATTAGAAGACAGAGCTCCATTCAAAAGCTGCAATCTCATTAGAGCAGCTGGCCTCCATGCCAGCCAATCACAGCTCTACTCCAGGGACTTATAGATAGCCTCTCCCCAGCCAATCACACAGCTCTACTTGAGTCCGGGTTCTGTGTTCTGTGTTCTGTTCTCTGTTGTTTGTGTTCATTGTTCTGTTCTCTGTGTTCTGTGTTCTGCTCTCTGTGCTCCGTGTTCTGTACAGCTTTTGTATTGTTGTTGATCAGTTCTTGTGTTGTGTTTTGCAGAATGTCGCTCTATCCATCCCTTGAGGACCTTAAGGTGGACAAGGTCATGAAGGTGAGTCAAGGTCATTAATGGTCAGTGATTTGAAGATGTTGAAGGTCGGTGATTCAGAGCTACAGATCACATGTGGTCAAGTGGCCTCTTGGGGTGGAGGACGGCAAGTAACTAGAGATTAGCCTAGAGATTGGCATGGTGTTTTTTCAGTTAGCCTATTAGCTGCTTTGATGCTCATTTAGCTCAATGCAAATCAAATCAGCTAATAGGCTAACTGAAAAAAACACCATGCCAATCTCTAGGTATGTGATGATGTTGGGCTATTTTAATTCCAAAGGCCAAGGGAACTGGTCTCATGTCGACTCTGGTCTCATGGCTGGTCTCATGTCTCTGGTCTCATGTCTCTGGTCTCATGGCTGGTCTCATGGCTGGTCTCATGTCTCTGGTCTCATGTCTCTGGTCTCATGGCTGGTCTCATGGCTGGTCTCATGGCTGGTCTCATGGCTGGTCTCATGGCTGGTCTCATGGCTGGTCTCATGGCTGGTCTCATGTCTCTGGTCTCATGTCTCTGGTCTCATGGCTGGTCTCATGTCTCTGGTCTCATGGCTGGTCTCATGTCTCTGGTCTCATGTCTGGTCTCATGGCTGGTCTCATGTCTCTGGTCTCTGGTCTCATGTGTCTGGTCTCATGTCTCTGGTCTCATGTCTCTGGTCTCATGGCTGGTCTCATGGCTGGTCTCATGGCTGGTCTCATGGCTGGTCTCATGGCTGGTCTCATGTCTACTCTGGTCTCTCTGCTGGTCTCATGGCTACTGTGGTGTGTCTGCAGGCCCAGTCTCAGTTTGCCCACTCCACCACTCCGGCCCTCACAGAGGGCAGCTACCAGCCAGCAGTCGCCGCCGGCATGGGGACCCCTGGATCAAGTGAGTCCCACACACCACACACTTATAGCGCTCTCTCTCTCTCTCTCTCTCTCTCTCTCTCTCTCTCTCTCTCTCTCTCTCTCTCTCTCTCTCTCTCTCTCTCTCAGCCTCTCTCTCTCTCTCTCTCTCTCTCTCTCTCTCTCTCTCTCTCTCGGTCTGTGTATATGTGTATCTGTGTTAGGATTTAGTGGATTAGTTCGGTTCAAGACCAGTTGATTTAGGGGACTGGTCTTAGGGTTCAGCTCTTGGGTTTGAAAGGCTCTAAAGTGCAGTGAATTTATGGGGCTTAACTTCAGGTGAATCCAGAATTGTAGTGACCTATTTTGGACATTGATCAGTACTGGAAATGGGCCTGGTGCATTCCTGATCACTTTTCTCTGGACGTGTGACCCATTTTTGCAGAATTGAATCCAGCTCTCTCCCCATTCATTTAGATAGAGCCCGGTCTTGTTCCGGTCAAAGTCGCTGCCCGACCCCATGGCCAATATGGCTGCTGAGTGACGTGACCTTGCTTTAAAAAGACTTTGGTATGGCTGTATAGGGTGCTGGTCCCATCTAGTGTAGTCGTGTCCACTCTCATAAATGCAATGGGCAGGATGGTGCTGGTGAATATTTTGGATCACATTTTAATTGGGATATGCATTTGCTGAACATTTATTTTTATGGCATAAAATGGTCTTTGTGCTGTGTGCCTCTTTCTTTCTTTCTTTCTTTCTTTCTTTCTTTCTCTCTCTCCCTCTATTTCTCTCTCTCCCTCTCTCCCCCTCTCTCCCCCTCTCTCCCTCTCTCTCCCTCTCTCTCCCTCTCTCTCTCCCTCTCTCTCCCTCTCTCTCCCTCTCTTGATGGGATGCCCTCTGAGCCTTAAGGCTTTTGTTTCCCTGTGTGTCAGTGGCTGGGGTCGCCATGGAGATGTGTTCTGGCAGCAGGATGGGGGGGTTGGCCTGCTACCCAGCAGTGATGTCAGGTTGTTTCCTCTGCGTCTTTCAGCCCAACAGCTTCTTTCTGCCACAGTCATTCTGTCCCTCGGAGTCTCTTTCTTTTCCATTGCTGGGTTCTGAACCCTCTCTTCCTCCCTCCCTCTCTCCCTCTCTCCCTCTCTCCCTCTCTCATTCTTGCTCTGTTCTTCTTTCTTCCCCTCCCCCTGCTCTGCATTTTGTGCATTTCCTTCCATCATTATGCCTCATTGCTACTCCCATCTCTCCATCTCTCTCTCTATCACTCACTCTCTCTCTCTCTCTCCCTCTCTCTCTCTCTCCCTCTCTCTCTCTCTCTCCTCTCTCTCTGTGCTGAATCCTTCTCTCTGCGTCTTGCTCTCTTTCATCCTCTGCTGTGTTTTTTTTCTCTCTCCACCCTCCCCGTCCTCTTCCTCCCCCCTCTTCATCTCCCTCCTCCTCCTTCCCCTCCTCCCCCTCCTCTTCCTCTTCCTCCCCCTCCTCTGTCTCTCTGACTCACTCTCTCTTCTGAACGCCCCTTTGGTTTCCTGTCGGCTGCCTTGTCCTTGCTGCTTAGTGAGCAGTGCTGCAGCAGACCCTCTCAATCCCCCCCCCACCCCCCACACACACACTAGTACAGACCCCCTCACCCCCCCCCCCCCCCCCCCCCCACAGTAGTGCAGTGCTGCAGCAGACCCTCTCAATCCCCCCCCCCCCACCCCCCACTAGTACAGACCCTCTCAGCTCTCTTTTTTGTTGTGGCCAGGTGTGTGCAGACCCGTAGATGAGTGTTGTGGCCAGGTGTGTGCAGGTAGATGAGCTGTGTTGTGTTGTGGCCAGGTGTGTGCAGGTAGATGAGCTGTGTTGTGTTGTGGCCAGGTGTGTGCAGGTAGATGAGCTGTGTTGTGTTATGGCCAGGTGTGTGCAGGTAGATGAGCTGTGTTGTGTTGTGGCCAGGTGTGTGCAGGTAGATGAGCTGTGTTGTGTTGTGGCCAGGTGTGTGCAGGTAGATGAGCTGTGCTGTGTTGTGTTGTGGCCAGGTGTGTGCAGGTAGATGAGTGTTATGGCCAGGTGTGTGCAGGTAGATGAGCTGTGTTGTGTTATGGCCAGGTGTGTGCAGGTAGATGAGCTGTGTTGTGTTATGGCCAGGTGTGTGCAGGTAGATGAGCTGTGTTGTGTTGTGGCCAGGTGTGTGCAGGTAGATGAGCCTGTGTTGTGTTGTGGCCAGGTGTGTGCAGGTAGATGAGCTGTGTTGTGTTGTGTTGTGTTGTGGCCAGGTGTGTGCAGGTAGATGAGTGTTGTGGCCAGGTGTGTGCAGGTAGATGAGCTGTGTTGTGTTGTGGCCAGGTGTGTGCAGGTAGGTGTCGTAAAATTATTTCTGCGCTCAGATATATGCTGGTATCTACGCTCTGTTGGTAAATGAGGGCCTGTGTGTGTGTGTGTGTGTGTGTGTAGTCCTGGGGAAGCAGAGAACGTCCGTGTGTGTGTGTGCGCGTAGTCCTGGGGAAGCAGAGAGCGTGTGTGTGTGTAGTCCTGGGGAAGCAGAGAGAGTGTGTGTGTGTGTGTGTGTGTGCGCGCGCCCACTCCATGGAAGCACTTAGTGTCCGTGTGCTTTATGATCTCCTCATGCAAATATGCCTCTATATGGCCGCCGCACCCTCTTATGCCCACGCCAGCAGGTCTGGGCACGCGGGTGTGCGTGTGTGCGTGTGTGCGTGTGTGCGTGTGTGCGTGTGGTTTTGGGCCTTTTTGTTCTGAGAAACCATCCTGGCTCACTGGAGTAAGAACTGGCCATTGAGGTGTCTTATGTGATCTTCACTAACCCACTGCTCTCCTGCTGTTGTATAAGTGTATATATATAAATGCTATAGATTCACTAACCTGTGTGTGTGTGTGTGTGTGTGTGTGTGTGTGTGTGTGTGTGTGTGGGTGTGTGTGTGTGTGTGTGTGTGTGTGTGTGTGTGTGTGTGTGTGTGTGTGTGTGGTCAGCCCTCTACCCCAACCTGCAGGAGCTGGGCGAGTACATGGGCCTGAACCTCAACAGTGACGAGGTGCAGAAGAACCTGGCGCTCGTGCCCATGGCCGACACCGTAAGTGTGTGTGTGTGTGTGTGTGTGTGTGTGTGTGTGTGTGTGGCCATCTTACAGCGTGCGTGTGTGAGGCGGGGTCATCTAGCGCGTGCATGCGTGCGTACGTCTGCCACTGCCTCTGTTTCCAACATCCATTGCTCCAAAACAGGGAAGCTCACCTGTTGGCCTTTTATGCTAAAGCTCTGATTGCTAATTGTAAAACTGTGTGACTGGTGTTTGCCCATGTGATGAGTCAGTGTGCATAGTAGGGCAGTTAGCTTTAGAATTTGAATGGCAGTGTGTTCCTTGTGAAAACAAGATATTTTATTCATGAAAATTTGCAGATGCAGAGAATTGTGTGTAGTGAGAATTGTGTGTAGTGACAGGCTCGTGAAAAATTTGTGTTCTAGAACTGCAATTTGAGTGTAAAGCAGACATTGTGCTTATAGTTCAGCAGAATCGGTTCAGGAGGTTGGTGCATGAGCTACATATTATGGGAATTGTGTCTCAAGTACCAGAAATTGTGTGTAAACAATTGAGAAAAACTGTAATGCAGAGTGCAGGCACTTGTGCAGGCAGGACCACTGTGTAGCGTAGCGTAGCTTAGTCACTAGTGTAGCGTAGTGTATCGTAGCGTAGTGTAGCGTAGCGTAGCTTAGCGTAGCGTAGCGTAGCTTAGTGTAGCGTAGCGTAGCTTAGTTTAGTGTAGCGTAGTGTAGCGTATTGTAGCGTAGCGTAGCTTAGTGTAGAGTAGCGTAGTGTAGCGTAGCGTAGCGTAGCGTAGCGTAGTGTAGCTTAGTGTAGCGTAGCGTAGTGTAGTGTAGCTTAGTTTAGTGTAGCGTATTGTAGTTTAGTGTAGTGTAGCGTAGTGTAGCTTAGTGTAGTGTAGCATAGTGTAGCCTAGTGTAGTGTAGCGTAGCGTAGTGTTATGGAGGAAAAGGCCAGTGTGAGTCGACTCTGCAGCTTGGTGTTCTTGGAATCATCACAAGGAGAGACATCACTGACTCACTAGCCAGCAGCAGTCTGGAGGTGTGTGTGTGTGGAGGAGGTGCTGTTGTCGAAAGGTGTCTGTGTGTGTCTGTGTGTCTGTGTGTGTGGAGGAGGTCTGCTAAGGACTGTGTGTGTGTGCCTTGGCAGCTCTAAACGGGTGCTTATTTCATTTTCTATTGACTATGCTAAATTTTATTCTAGAACATGTGTGTTTGATGGCCTGCTCATGTTGCTGTGTGTCCTCTCGTGTGTTTCTCTGTGTGTGTGATGGCCTGCTCATCTTACTGTGTCTCTGTGTGTGTGTGTGCGATGGCCTGCTCATCTAACTGCGTGTCCTCTCGTGTGTGTCTCTGTGTGTGTGTGCAGCAGGTGGCGGTGCCCGCGGGCATGGGCGTGGGCGTGGCTGGCATGGTGCGTCCGGTGACGGGCGGTGACGTGGGCATCAGGCGGGCGGAGATCCGGCAGGGCCTGCGTGAGGTCGTGCTGTGCAAGGACCAGGACGGCAAGGTGGGCCTGCGGCTCCGCCAGATCGACAACGTGAGTCACCCACCGGCGCCATGGCCACCAGCCACTGCAGCACACACACCACCTCCCACCACACACACCACACCACCTCCCATCACTCACACCACCTCCCATCACTCACACCACCTCCCTGCTGCTCACACACCACACACGCACACCACACTCACACCACCTCCCATCACTCACACCACACCACACCACACACACCACCTCTCATCACACTCACACCACACCACACGCACCACACACACACCACACACACCACACACACCACACACACCACACACACCACACACACCACCTCCCATCACACACACCACACACACCACCTCCCATCACTCACACCACCTCCCATCACTCACACCACCTCCCACCACACACACCACACCACACACACCACACACACACACACACCACACACACACCTCACACACACCACTTCTCACACACACACCACCTCCCACCACACACACCACACCACACACACCACACACACACACACACCACACACACACCTCACACACACCACCTCCCACCACACACACCACCTCCCACCACCCACACCACCTCCCATCACCCACACCACCTCCCATCACACACACCACACACACACCACCTCTCATCACACACACCACCTCTCATCACACACACCACACCACACCACACACACCACCTCTCATCACACACACGTCACACACACACCACCTCCCATCACACACACCACACACACACACACGTCACACACACACCACCTCCCATCACACACCTCACACACACTACCTCCATCACACACACCACTTCTCACACACACCACCTCCCATCACACACACCACCTCCCATCACTCACACCACCTCCCACCACACACACACACACACACACACACACACGTCACACACACACCACCTCCCATCACACACACCACACACACACACACGTCACACACACACCACCTCCCATCACACACCTCACACACACTACCTCCCATCACACACACCACTTCTCACACACACCACCTCCCATCACACACACCACCTCCCATCACACACACCACACACACCACCTCCCATCACACACACCACACACACACACACACACACACACACGTCACACACACACCACCTCCCTCACACACACACCACCTCTCTCACACACACCACCTCCCATCACTCGCACCACCTCCCATCACACACACACACCACCTCCCATCACACACACCACACACACACGTCACACACACCACCTCCCTCACACACACCACCTCCCATCACACACACCACACACACCACCTCTCTCACACACACTACCTCCCATCACACACACCACTTCCCTCCCTGCTCACACACCCCACACACCCCTCTCTCTCTCTCTCTCTCTCTGCAGGGCATGTTCCTGCAGCTGGTGCAGGCCAACTCCCCGGCGGCTCTGGCCGGCCTGCGCTTCGGTGACCAGGTGCTGCAGATCAACGGCCAGAACTGCGCCGGCTGGAGCACCGATAAGGCCCACAAGGCCCTGAAGTCCGCCGCCGAGACCCGCATCGAGCTCGTCGTACGCGACAGGTCAGTCCGCCGCCGAGACCCGCATCCAGCTCGTCGTACGCCACAGGTCAGTCCCGCATCGAGCTCATCGTACGCGACAGGTCAGTCCGCCGCCGAGACCCGCATCCAGCTCGTCGTACGCGACAGGTCAGTCCGCCGCCGAGACCCGCATCCAGCTCGTCGTACGCGACAGGTCAGTTAAGCATCGAGCTCATCGTACGCCACAGGTCAGTTAAGCATCGAGCTCATCGTACGCCACAGGTCAGTTAAGCATCGAGCTCATCGTACGCGACAGGTCAGTTAAGCATCGAGCTCAATGTGTCATTTCGACTCTTAATAACCCATTGAGAATAGCCGAATGGCTGAAACGTCTGCTCAGTAAAATCCTTGTCAGCAAAGACTTGTCCATGTTTTTCAGAGTGCAAACCTTTTCTGCATTCTCTTGATCTCTTTTGGTTTGACGCACCTGGTTAAAAAGGTTTTCATCTAGAGCGCAACAGTACACCTTCTGACTCTTCATAACCCGGAAGATCCCCCTCGCCCCTACAGCCCCCTAGTCCCATGTCCCTTTGTTTACAAACACAAATAAACCTTCTGTTCCGATATCCGGTTGTTTCCGACCATATCGGCTTTTGTGGATTACCTCCCATATTCTAAAATCTGAATCCACAATAACAAGCGAAATGACTTCTCTCTGTCTGATAAATGGCCAGTCCCCTTGCTGACCTCCTCAGGATGAGGGCTCAAGTCCCAACGCATCCTGGTGATCGTTTACCCTCCTATTTAGCGCTGTCCACTTGTGATCAGATCACCAAAGACACGTTATAAGACCATATGCAAACAGGTCCAGTATGAATGATTCCTCTTTAACAAACATGATTAGAGATCATTGATATGATGATCAAAGGTCTCCAGTAGTCTGGCTATCACCATACTAAACTCAATCTTTTAAGATTGAACATTAGTCTGGGGAGTCTGCGCTTTATTTCTACTGCACAAGAGGCGTGATCAATGGACAGTTCAAATGACTCTGCACTTTTGAATAGTCCTTCAACCAATCAGAATAACGATCCTTTTGGATAAGCTAGTTTGTGATTGGACCCAGAAGATGTGGCCAGGAAGCAGGAGAGATAGATGTGCAGGATTCCAGCTGAGCTGCAGGGACCTCGCCGGCAGATCAGGCAGGGTTGTTTACCCAGCCAAGGTCTCCAGGTTATTAGCATAGAAATATATAGGATTCTGATATGGCCGTCTCTAGCTGAGGTGGGTGTTGGTGTTTAGCTGAGGTGTGTGTTGGTGTTTAGCTGAGGTGGGTGTTGGTGTTTAGCTGAGGTGGGTGTTGGTGTTTAGCTGAGGTGGGTGTTGGTGTCTAGCTGAGGTGTGTGTTGGTGTTTAGCTGAGTTGAGGTGTGTGTTGGTGTTTAGCTGAGGTGTGTGTTGGTGTTTAGCTGAGGTGTGTTGGTGTTTAGCTGAGGTGGGTGTTGGTGTTTAGCTGAGGTGGGTGTTGGTGTTTAGCTGAGCTGAGGTGGGTGTTGGTGTTTAGGTGAGGTGGGTGTTGCTGTTTGTCTCTAGCTGAGGTGGGTGTTGGTGTTTAGCTGAGGTGTGTGTTGGTGTTTAGCTGAGGTGGGTGTTGGTGTTTAGCTGAGGTGGGTGTTGGTGTTTAGCTGAGGTGTGTGTTGGTGTTTAGCTGAGGTGGGTGTTGGTGTTTAGCTGAGGTGGGTGTTGCTGTTTAGCTGAGGTGGGTGTTGGTGTTTAGCTGAGGTGAGGTGTGTGTTGGTGTTTATCTGAGCTGAGGTGTGTGTTGGTGTCTAGCTGAGGTGTGTGTTGGTGTAGCTGGAGTCAGTGCAAGAAGCCAGAGGTCCAAACTGGGTCGGCTTCACACAGGCCGTGAGGAGAACCAGCGGCTGCACCGGCACTAGGGATGCAACGGTACAGTTTTGCCACGGTTCGGTTTGTATCACGGTTTTTGGGCCACGGTAACGGTTCGGTTTCAATATATCAATATTATCTTGGCTCTAGCATACAGGAGGCTATATTTGCCTTTTCTATTTCAAATCAACAATGTGCTTCTACTTACACTTGCAGAGAAAATATTAAATGCATAGCCTGACACAGATGAAGCAGAATCACAAAAATGTATTAAAAGAAAAGAACACCATCATTGCCTTCTGTCATAAACAGGCAATGTTATCCATAGTGCAGTGCAGCATAAAGTAATGTGTAGTTATTTATTTAATAAACTCACTGTTCTTCACACATTTAAAGAAAATACTTAACTGTTATACACCCTCAAAAAAGTAGTCAACAATTCTGAAAATCTTCTCAAAATAATTGGTGAGGTAGTATTATGTGTAGTTTCAAATGGATATTTGATTTGGGAGTGCCTGCCCTGTCCTCTTTTATGAACGTAAAAAATGTAAACATAGACAAAAGTGCAGTGCAGCATTAAAAATATTAGAACAATGAAATGAACATTATTGCAACCTGTTGTCGGGGGGGGGGGGGGGGGGGCAATATTCCGAGAAGAAAGTGGCAAATTTGCCACTTCACAAAGTGTCTGTTTCCCCTGTGTCTCCTGTCGTGTGTGTGTGTGTGTGTGTGTGTGCGTGTGTGTGCGAGAGAGTTTGTGTGATTGACGAGTGGACGAGCGATTGGCTGATTTAGCAGTGAGTTTATTGTTTTTCGAGTGGACACCTCCCGCTGCCCGTAGCCTAGCATGTACAACGTCAGGAAAATAAATGACCCGAGTTTGGAATGACATGTCAGCCTCCCCATCTCCTATAACCTCCCATCCCTACAATATTTTCCAGTAAACTATCAAAAAGAGAATGCACTCAGCTGTGTCGGCGTCACGCTTTCTTAGGCTACTCTAGCGAGCAATCAACGCAGGGCAGAAACCACCGGTTACACTGTTACACACAGACTTTATAATGTGGCAAATTTTCGACCTTCTAAAGTGGCAAATTTGCGTCTTTACAAAGTATATATACGTGGCCCTAATACGCCGTCGTATTCGTTATGTCTTTGGGAATTATAGGAATATTGTTGTCGAAAGGCTGCAGCAATGGATGGTTGGGTTTTCGGTGGCAAACTAACTCTCCGTGCTGCTCCACTTAAGGTTACAGCCGGGTGATGAAGGCGCAAGTGGGCCGACATGTTGGATGTGTTACCTTTATTAGGTGATCGTTGTGAAGCAGTGCTTGCAATGCACACTGTGCTTTGTTTACTGACGGTCTTTTTGCCTTGTTCGTGGGCTACTTCAAATGTCGCCATGATCAGCCGCCGGTAAAGTTTGTTTCTTGGTTTCTTCTCACATGACTCCTTCATTTGCATTTCAACGCGCTTATTGGCTCTTGGGAAATTCAGTAAAATTCTGATTGGTTGTTGCAAGGTTGACGAGAGGCAAGCTGAACAGTCAGAGAAAACGCATCCCCCGGGTCCTAAGCACTCCTCTCTATCGCTCCCAGGCTACGCGCGCGCAATAACCTTGTATTAAATAAAAAGTTTAATGTCGCGTATACCGAAATATTGCGGTTTAGGTGAGTCTATTGAACCGAACAGGCCAAACCGAACGGTTCAATAAATTATTGAAAACCGTTGCATCCCTAACCGGCACATTGTATCAATATTTAAAAGCTGCTGTGCTCCAGCGCGGGGAGTTTGCTCTCGACATGGCCGTTATCAGTCCTCAGGGTGGTGTGCACACACGCGGCGTATTATGGGATGTTATGCTGGAGCCGCTTGGACTGCACTCACTAGCCAACACGGCTGGGCCACACATGCAGTTAGATGGTGTCATTGTTTCCATTGTGGAATTGCAGGGCAAAGTCCACGCAGATAAAAGAGCTTTTCCTTCCCCGCCTCACCAGCGAGCATGTGGGCGCTTTGGTTCCCCCTGGTGGTCAGAATTATGGTCACATCTAGTCAGTGACTCATTTTTGTCCAGAACCTCAAGAGGCAGAGCAAAGCACTCCACTCACAGTTGCTTAGTGTATCTGCCATCAAGCTTCCTTTGAACTACTTCATTCACAGATTCAGTTAATGATGCATCTGCGGCTTATATTTACCTCCTCTAATTCATATTTTTAGGTCTTATTTTATGTCATATACAGACCCTCCATAAGTGTTTGAACACATGCTAAAGTTCATTAAAAAGAGGGGTATAGAATCATCTTTAGAATCATCTTTTGGAATTGATCTTAATGCCTTAAAAAAAAAAGAGGAAATATCCAACCTTTTAAGGACATCTATTTGTGAATGAGTAATGTATCGTGAAATCTTTTCCTTAAAATACAGTTGTCATAAGTATTGGAAACACCTATGTTAACCCTATGTGTTAAATTCCCATAGAGGCAGGCAGATTTGTATTTTTAAAGGCCACTTATTTAATGGATCCAGGATACTATGCGTCCTGACAAAGTTCCGTTGGCCTTAAAATAGCCCCAGTCATAAGGGTCTCCCATATGCCACAACTCTAGAACCGTACAGTCATAAGGGTCTCCTATATACCACAACTCTAGAACTATACAGTCATAAGGGTCTCCTATATGCTCAACTCGAGAACCATACAGTCATAAGGGTCTCCCATATGGCACAACTGTAGAACCATACAGTCATAAGGGTCTCCTATATGGCACAACTCTAGAACCATACAGTCATAAGGGTCTCCTGTATGGCACAACTCTAGAACCATACAATCATAAGGGTCTCCTGTATGGCACAACTTTAGAACCATACAGTCATAAGGGTCTCCTATATGGCACAACTCTAGAACCATACAGTCATAAGGGTCTCCTATATGCTCAACTCTAGAACCATACAGTCATAAGGGTCTCCTGTATGGCACAACTCTAGAACCATACAGTCATAAGGGTCTCCTATATGCTCAACTCTAGAACCATACAGTCATAAGGGTCTCCTGTATGGCACAACTCTAGAACCATACAGTCATAAGGGTCTCCTGTATGGCACAACTCTAGAACCATACAGTCATAAGGGTCTCCTATATGCTCAACTCGAGAACCATACAGTCATAAGGGTCTCCTATATGCTCAACTCTAGAACCATACAGTCATAAGGGTCTCCTGTATGGCACAACTCTAGAACCATACAGTCATAAGGGTCTCCTGTACGGCACAACTCTAGAACCATACAGTCATAAGGGTCTCCTGTACGGCACAACTCTAGAACCATACAGTCATAAGGGTCTCCTATATGGCACAACTCTAGAACCATACAGTCATAAGGGTCTCCTGTATGGCACAACTCTAGAACCATACAGTCATAAGGGTCTCCTATATGCCTCAACTCTAGAACCATACAGTCATAAGGGTCTCCTATATGGCACAACTTTAGAACCATACAGTCATAAGGGTCTCCTATATGCTCAACTCTAGAACCATACAGTCATAACGGTCTCCTATATGTTCAACTCTAGAACCATACAGTCATAAGGGTCTCCTATATGGCTCAACTCTAGAACCATACAGTCATAAGGGTCTCCCATATGGCACAACTCTAGAACCATACAGTCATAAGGGTCTCCCATATGGCACAACTCTAGAACCATACAGTCATAAGGGTCTCAAATATGGCACAACTCTAGAACCATACAGTCATAAGGGTCTCCCATATGTTCAACTCTAGAACCGTACAGTCATAAGGGTCTCCTATATGCTCAACTCTAGAACCGTACAGTCATAAGGGTCTCCTATATGGCACAACTCTAGAACCGTACAGTCATAACGGTCTCCTATATGGCTCAACTCTAGAACCGTACAGTCATAACGGTCTCCTATATGGCTCAACTCTAGAACCATACAGTCATAAGGGTCTCCTATATGCTCAACTCTAGAACCATACAGTCATAAGGGTCTCCTATATGCTCAACTCTAGAACCGTACAGTCATAAGGGTCTCCTATATGGCACAACTCTAGAACCGTACAGTCATAAGGGTCTCCTATATGGCACAACTCTAGAACCGTACAGTCATAACCAGACATGGGCAGTATTTCAACTATATGTATTTTAAATACGTATTTAATTACTTCAGTGTATTTTGTAATTTGTATTTTGCAGGATTGGAAAAAATCAAATGTACTTTGTAACAAAATACTTTGAGGGGTTGTATTTAGAGTATTTAAAATACTTAAATACTTAACAAAATCTCATCATTTCCCCCCTCAAATTAGCCAAACATTCATCACACAGTTAAATATAGCCTCTTACCTAGTATAACCATGACAATATGCTATGCTTATCATAGTCTGGGAGTCAAAGGTCAGAATCTTTAGGACATGAACCCCATGACATGAGGATTTATGTAAGGTATCAACCAAGGTGTCCTGATCTGCAGAAATAATGGAGGAGACTGAGACAAAAACCTCCCCAATGCGAAACAGTCTCGAGTTTTCACCTCCCAGTTAATTAATTCTGTATATTGAGACACCTTACAGGATGTTACTTTATTTGTCCCCCGTGTTGCCAGTCATGTATGAAGGCAAAAGGCATGCATTTATAGCACAAAAAGGGAAATGCATTTAAAAAGGCTAACCTGTTCAATCTGTTGTACTACTTTCATTGAATACGGAAAATGATGGTGGGTAGTTTGCTTCGTCAGAGTTGCAAAGCCTGCTTGTTGTCAGTTCAATCATCGTTTATATTGATATAGGATGCTGATTACATTTTTTACTAAATTTAGATCTACTTCATGGGTAGCCTGGCTCCGCCTTCCTACATACTTCCGTTCAGTTTTCATTTCACTCCACTACGTAGTCTGGGTCTGCGGTATATTCACAGGTTTTCTCAAGACAAAAATGTGCAGGTCCAATCAGCGAACAGAGGGAGTAGCTGAGAACGATGACGTTGAGGTCGCTAGTTTGAGCATGTCACCTCACGACCAAACGTTTATCGATTGGTTATGGCAGATCTGAGAGGCTCTGGGCAGAGTATCCGCATTCAAGGAAATTCATGCTTGGCAATGGAAAGTGTCCAGACTCTCTGTACATTATGAATGTACGAGAGTATGGTAGGACCAGGCTACTTCAGCCCAAAGTAAAGAATTTAGACCTCTGTCCGCCAATAAAAAACTAGTATTTCTTGTAGTTTATTTTAAAAGTTGGTATACCATGATTATTGTGGGGGTATTTTTGTATTTTCTAATTACTAATTACTTGTATTTTAATTAAATACATTTTTCACATCCATATTTTGTATTTTATTTTGTTACATTTTCTACGCCAGTATTTGTATTTTGTAACAAAATAGTTTTTGATGTATTTGTGCCCACCTCTGGTCATAACGGTCTCCTATATGGCACAACTCTAGAACCGTACAGTCATAAGGGTCTCCTATATGCTCAACTCTAGAACCGTACAGTCATAAGGGTCTCCTATATGCTCAACTCTAGAACCGTACAGTCATAAGGGTCTCCTATATGCCACTGTTGTGAATGCTGATTCATATTAGTGGGTGTTGGAGCTGGACTGTTCCTTGCGTATGCTGACTGGCTCCTCCTCCTCCTGTGTGTGTGTGTGTTGCTTTGGTCGCTTTGGTTAAAAAGCGTCAGCCAAATGAAATGTAATGTAATGTAATGTGTGTGTGTGTGTGTGTGTGTGTGTGTCCAGGCCGTTCCAGCGCGCCATCACCATGCACAAGGACAGCTCCGGCCACGTGGGGTTCATCTACAAGTCCGGCCGCATCACCTCGCTGGTCAAGGACGGCTCGGCCGCCCGCAACGGCATGCTGACTGACCACTACATCTGCGAGATCAACGGCCAGAACGTCATCGGCCTCAAGGTGCGTCCCACCTTGGAGCTGGGCTAGTGTGTGTGCGTGTGTGCGTGTGTGTGTGTGTGTGTGTGTGTGTGTGTGTGTGTGTGTGTGTGTGTGTGTGTGTGTGTGTGTGTGTGTGTGTGTGTGTGTGGGGGGGGGGGTGGTGGTAGTGTAGTCGTGTAGTGGTTAAGGAGCTGGGCTGGCGTGCAGTAGTGTGTGTGTGTGTGTGTGTGTAGGGTGGTGTTAGTGTAGTGGTTAAGGAGCTGGGCTAGCGTGCAGTAGTGTGTGTGTGTGGGTGTGTGGGGGGGGTGGTGGTAGTGTAGTCGTGTAGTGGTTAAGGAACTAGGCTAGCGTTCAGGAGCCTGAAAGTTGTGAGTTCAATTCCCGGCTTCCACCGTTGTGCCCTTGAGCAAGGCACTCCACCCCTCCGGGGCCAATGTAATGACAATGTAATGACAATGTAATCCCTTGTAATATAGTTGAGTAATGAGTATGAGTCACTTTGGACAAAAAAAAGTGTCTGCTAAATCTAATGTAATGTAACATAATGTAATGTAACATAATGTATGTAATGTAATGCAATGTAATCTTGGGCAGGTCTGTAACTGCTATCTAGCGTCTCTGTTTGTGTCTTTGATTGTCGTGCGGAATCCAACTGAATTGCTTTGTGTGTTTGCAGGACACTCAGATTAAAGACATTCTGAGCACCTCCCCTACTGCCATGACCATTACAATCATGCCCAAGTTCATCTACGAGCACATGATTAAAAAGTGAGTATTCACAGGCAATGGAACTCCAGTCACCAGCTAATAGAGTCATGTGGTTAACTGAACTTAGCAGAAGTAGTGCATTTTGCATGACCATTGTAATCCTCACCTAAGATCTAATGGCTGTATCCTGCTGCATAGAGGTTAAAGGTTTGTCAAGTGTTAGGTTGTATCCTGCTGCATAGAGGTTAAAGGTTAAGGTCAAGTGTTAGGTTGTAAACGTGCATGACCGGGTGCTCGCAGGTGTCTGCTGGTGTTGGGGTCTCAGTGTCCAGCTGCTGGTGTTGGGGTCTCAGTGTCCAGCTGCTGGTGTTGGGGTCTCAGTGTCCAGCTGCTGGTGTTGGTGAACGTTTCTGTGTTTGTTTGTAACGTTGGTGACTCGTTGCTCGTAGGATGTCGGGCGGTCTGCTGCGGTCTGCCATGGACCACTCCGTGCCTGAGGTGTGAAGCTCGCCGCCGGTCCTCTCCAGATGCCGGTCCTCTCCAGACGCTACAATCTCTCCAGCCTGCCCTGCCACAGACCGCGGGGCAGCTGCTCTACTGCTGAACTGAACACCTTCACATTACCTCCATCTATCAGCACACACACACACACACACACACACACACATATACATGTACCTTACCAGAGGCCTTCTTTTCTACTGGTTATAGTTCAGTACTCTCCATCTGTCCACTTCCTTTTTCTACCTTCTCATTCTTTTAATATTGTTGTCTTTTAAATGTACTTCATAATAATGCATCACATTTATCAAATGTTAATGTTTTTTTAATTTGGCTCATGACGTGCACCTTTTTTACTGTATTTTGTTTTTACAAAGGAGCAGAATTACGAAGCCATAGGATTGAGTTAAGAGCTTCTGTAGTGGTAAAATAAAAGGAAAAGGATTGAGGGCATTGACTAGCACTCCTAAGCCTGACCCCCCCCCCGCAGTTTATTTCCTAACTGATGTTGATTTATGCCAAGAATGAAAGACTGACTGGTTGATTTACAGCTTCAGATTGAGTATGTGTTCAAAATAACAATAGAGAAAAAAGAAAACATCACTTGATTTGTCATGCAATGTCCTTTTTTTTTTAGGAATTTGTAACTTTTTGATAATTCTCACCACCATCATCCTGAACATGTTAGATCCTGTAAAAATATATATATATATGAATGAATGTAACCACAAGATGATTATTGTACAAGAAAAAAAAAACAATAAATAACTCTGCTACAAAGCGGTCTCAGGTGCTATGTGCAGCCCACCTGTGTCCCCGCACGCTGTTGACTCTGATCTCCCCGTCGGAACATGGCGTCAATGTATCGATAACGTCTTACCAGCACAACACAACTGCTGTTGAGGATAGCGTCAATGTATCGATAACGTCTCACCGACACAACACAACTGCAGCAGCAGCGCAGAGGGTTAGAGGAACGTGCTGTTAATGTATCGATAACGTTTCACCAATACAACACAACTGCTGTAGAGGAACATGGCGTCAATGTATCGATAACGTCTCACCGACACAACACAACTGCTGTAGAGGAACATGGCGTCAATGTATCGATAACGTCTCACCGACACAACTACTGTAGCAGTGCAGGAGGTGTAGAGGAACGTGCTGTCAATATAGCGATAACGTCTCACCAACACAACTGCTGTAGAGGAACGTGGTGTCAATGTATCGATAACGTCTCACCAATACAACACAACTGCTGTAGCAGTGCAGGAGGTGTACACTAGAGGAACGTGCTGTCAATGTATCGATAATGTCTCACCAGCACAATGATCAATGGGCATAGTTTAAATTACTGTCCACTTGGATAGTCCTTCAACCAATCAGACCAACGATCCGGGTGCGGTAGGTGAATGAGCCTGTTCGTGATTGGTCCCCGCAAATTAGTAAAACATTTAAGATAGGACTGCGGTCAGTTCAGAGCATTAAAGACAAGACAGTGTGTAAGACAGGACAGCGGTCAGTTCAGAGCGTTAAAGACAGGACAGCGGTCAGTTCAGAGCATTAAAGACAGGACAGAGGTCACTTTTCACCATGCTGTTTAATAGACTTAGTTTATATAGTGTGTTATGGGTGAAAGTAGGATTTTATGGCCAGACACATCTGTACACACAATATTGCCAATAAAATAATGAATTTACAATTTGTATATACGCTCCTTATTGATATCAATAAAAGCAATGGCTGTGAGATCCACCCGTGAGGCGTCCGACAGGAACTACTTGAAAGACGTTGACATCGTTGAAGTTCAGCAACCCTTTCTGATCCTAGTTTTACATCAAACAGAACCCATATCAAATGCATACACAACTCTTGATACACACAGTATAAACAAACAAATGACTCACAAATCAGTATCAGGAGACTATTTCTGGACCCTTCCTCCACTAAAGGTATTTTCAAACACACATCTTGCACATATTCTGCTGTTGTCCCACGGCAGGGATGTATACTGTGTATTCTGCATCACCTGGCAATAGGATGCAGTTGGATCTCTATGGTCCTCATGTCATTTAAAGCAGTGAAGCAAAAGGATGCACATTTTTCAGATACGGTGGATTCATCATGAAGTCTTACAAAGAGACGATATGCAGCATATGGGTACGTATCAGCACAATTCCCCAGCATGACAGAGCATCATTGTAGTTACCTAATAAGTGCCTTAAATGCAAACCTGTAGTGCTGTAGGATCTCCTCAGCAGTGCTCGTGATATTGCAACTCAGGGTGTCATGCTCGTTATTAGTGATAGTCTGAATTCTTTTGAGAACACAAAGATGTAATATGCATATCCAGGGATGGGTAGTATTTATGATACATGTATTAGGGCATTTCATATTTTATTAATACACTTTTTGCCCATCCCTGGATACATCTTGCTGTTTTGACGAGCAGTTGTTGTTTGCGGCGGTGCCTCTTTATTGCTCTACAGCTCAAATCAGAAGTCAAACCAAATGAATTGTTTTGCTCTGCGGACGGCATTCAGACTGAAATCTAAACCAAGTAACAGAACGTGTTCTATCCCTGTACTAGTATGAGCAGCAGAGCAGAGATCACAAGCATCACTGTTCACCCTCATATCAGGGCAGCACAGCAGAGATCACAAGCATCACTGCTCACCCTCATATCAGGGCAGCACAGCAGAGATCACAAGCATCACTGCTCACCCTCATATCAGGGCAGCACAGCAGAGATCACAAGCATCACTGCTCACCCTCATATCAGGGCAGCACAGCAGAGATCACAAGCATCACTGCTCACCCTCATATCAGGGCAGAGCAGCAGAGATCACAAGCATCACTGCTCACCCTCATATCAGGGCAGCACAGCGCTGAGCAGAGATCACAAGCATCACTGCTCACCCTCATATCAGGGCAGCACAGCGCTGAGCAGAGATCACAAGCATCACTGCTCACCCTCATATCAGGGCAGCACAGCGCTGAGCAGAGATCACAAGCATCACTGCTCACCCTCATATCAGGGCAGTGCAGCACAGCTCAGAGATCACAAGCATCACTGCTCACCCTCATATCAGGGCAGCACAGCAGAGATCACAAGCATCACTGCTCACCCTCATATCAGGGCAGAGCAGCAGAGATCACAAGCATCACTGCTCACCCTCATATCAGGGCAGCACAGCGCTGAGCCCACCTCATGACACTCAAGTATTGGTGTGACAACGTAACCCATTAAGGCCATGCTTATTAGATCAGCTTACACAGGGGGCAGCTAGTGCTGGAGGCTGTGTGTGTGTGTGTGTGTGTGTGTGTGTGTGTGTGTGTGTGTGTGTGTGTGTGTGTGTTAGTGCAGGGTTCCTCTGGAGGCGGTAGAATGTGCTTTGGACTCACCAGGAGGTCAATGTCATGTTTGAGATGAAGGATGAGGACATGAAGAAGAGCCTGATTAACAACAGCTATCCCATAATAGACCTGGGTCAGAGGTCACCCAGTCACACACTCTCACAGCTCTCTGTATAGGACAGAGGGGTACGCCAGTCCCCCCCCCCCCCCCTCTTGGGGTTCCTCTCCTTGGACAGAACATAAACAATGGTGGGGAACAGAGGCCGAGCTCATACTACTACAGGACAGAACATAAACAATAACCATCACCTGTTTATCTTGCACATCGTATATTTTACACGCTGTGCTCTTCCGCTTCAAGTGCTCAGAGAAGTGTGTGTCTCTAATCTAGCCAACCTAGTAGACTATTACTATGATTCATCATTTAGAAGTGTTTTACTCTGCTCAGTGAAGAGGTGAATTACTAAGCTCCAAAGACTCACTGGAACACCTTACATGGGTTTCATCAGGTACAGGCACAGGTGAATTGATCAAGTACCATTCATAATCTAGGTGCTTGATATTATACACCTGTGGAAAGGGACCTGATGAAACCGATGAATAAAGCATGGTAGTCACCTGGAAGCTTGTCGTTTTTAGCGGTAGCATTTTAACGCTTTCTGGTTCGTAAGAGAAAATCACAATGGGAAAATGAATGGTGTTTAGTAATACGTTTCAAGTAAAGTCTGAGCGAAGCAACGGCCGTCGAAAACCTCGGTGTTCAGTTTGATGAGTTAAAATGTATTTATTATCGGTGTTTCGTCACAAACTGTAGTCTTGTAGGTTTTGGACAACTCACTCCTTGGCTGGCAAGATGGCGGCAAGCAGAAAAACCGAGTGAGTTGTTTCTTTTAGTAAACTCTGTGTACGATGTTCTCAGTGCTCAAGGACAAGGTCATGTATAGAGGCTTCGTGTTTCATGTTGTGTTGAGCCTTTTTAGTGTTTTAAAAATAGTGATTTTGACGCAATCATGTATCAAAATAGATTTGATACTACCACTCCTTTTCAAAACGCCACTTGATCCAACATGGACAAGCTTGAAAGCTACGTATGTAATTACAAAGGTTTGACTCGGGTAGTTTAAAAAAAAACACCCTAGGATGCATTTTGCCGAGAGTTATCCTTTAATAGGGTGATTGTGAAAAAGGTTATTACCCTTGCTCGCTAAAGCCAACTGTGGTTCGCCACTACTTGTCTTGTGATGCAAAGCTAGGAGACAGCGAGGGAGACAGTTTGTAGTTTAATGTTTATCGTTAGTTGTAGCAACAGTCATATTTTTATATATTCTTGCCGGAGTAAATGAAGGCGGATCAAACTATTCCAGGCAGAGTATCGTAGGGAAAAGAAGTTGAGCGGAAGTAGGTGGAAAGGCTACATCTAAAGTCCTCACTGAGACAACACACGCTGATTTTATTAAAAGGATATGAACGCGTGGACTCCCAAGATACCATTCATTTGTGCATAAGGATTTTCTTTTTTACGAACCGGAACATGCAAAAATGCTAATGGAACCCATATGGAATGATGTAGTGTCTACCACACTCTATAGTGCAACAGAACGGTATCTTTGACCACCCCTCATATGTAGTGAATAACCAGGATGTGCCCAGTGCCTTGACCACCCTCATATGTAGTGAATAACCAGGATGTGCCCAGTGCCTTGGCAGGAAATGGTACCATAGGCAGCAAGAAAAACGCAAAAACAGACTTAATAACAAACAGCAGGAGAATGCACATTTAAAAAGCCACACACACACACACACACACCTTCCCTTACAAAAACACACACAAGGAAAAGGCCACATACACTCAGTTCTGAGTTGAAAATCAAGACAAAAAGTATCTGTGTCTTCTGTTTAATTTCAGCATAAACCTACTCTTCACCTTGGAGCATCCAGTACATTTGAAATACTGCTATGTTGGTTGTTAGCTAGGTTAGCCTATCAGTGTTAAGACTGAACTAATTTGTCTTACCAGTATACTCACAATAGCATAGCATTCACAACTAATAAATGTTGGAGTGAGACAGATTGCAGACAGATGCCTCCAAGCCACAAATTCAAAATGGACACAATGGGAACACAATCTTAAATTCAAGTAATTGTCAACCTCTTAAAGTGAACACTAGTGCAATTAAAATGTCCATATCTACATTCACTAACGACAAGAAACATCTCACGAAAAACTAGGATTCTCCAACTCAATGGCCAGAAAACAGCGTAAAGGATGCGTGTACATTTTTGTGGCAAACAATCTTCATTATGGGTTCACTACATGAGATACACAGACACAACACTTAGAGACGATTACTCATAGCAGCTGCAGTGGCACACATCTGTAAGCTCTGAGTCAGAGACGTCTGTAGATTGCAACATTCTCATACCTCATAGCCATCATGTTCTGCTCAATCGAAATTACCCAACTTACCCGAAACCCTGTCAACAATTACAGCCTTTTAGGCTAAACGTTATCGTTTCATGTCAACTTGACTTTCACTGAAAGCAAACTAAATGTCATTAAACGAAAATCAACTCGTAGTCTGAGCAACCTCCCCCTATAGAGTCCACTAATGAGAATAATTGTTTTCCATACAGTGTGTAACATCTAGATTTGGTCTACTGTGCAAGGTGTGTTAATCTCTGAAGGAGGCAAAGCGAGGGGAAATAACAGGACACCATTGGCAGAGGCGAAGCGAAGCGCATAAATAGTATTGCAGCAGCTTGGACACCTTAAGGTCGGGAGATGGCGGACAGGCCAAGGGCAGTCACTTACTCAGCTGTGAGAAGTGTGTACTCAACGAACCACAGCACTGAGGACAATTAGGACAGCCAGGTACACACACACACACACACACACATACACACACAGAGAAAAACACACACACAAAGGATGAGTACATCCCAGCGACAAATTGCAGGAACTTCAGAAAACGTATAATTCAACAACTTTTGTGTCTGACTGGCTGTTTAGCAGGACACCATTGTGCTACAATCAGCGTCAATCAGGTCCATTTGCATTCATCCCTTCGGTTTGCATTCAGCGCCAAACACATTCCATACACACACACACACACACACACACACACACACACACACACCGGTCTCCCAATGAGTCCTGCTGAGCCAGAGTTAGAGTACAAAAGGTGACGTGCAGGAGTTCTATGAGGTTGTTTGTATTGATGGTGTTTATGATGTCCTCCATAACTCCCATTCCTTTGTCCCACGCCAGCCACCATAGCCTCTCTCTCTCTCTCTCTCTCTCTCTCTCTCTCTCTCTCTCTCTCTCTCTCTCTCTCTCTCTCTCTCTCTCTCTCTCTCTCTCTCTCTCTGTCTCTCTCTCTCTATCTCTCTCTGTCTCTCGCTCTCTGTCTCTCCATCTGTCTCAGGAGCAGGACTATGGAGGCGGAGTCAGTCTCTGCCGCGGCGCCCGCTGCTGATCTCAGATCTGCGCCCCGGGGGTCCCCCCCCCGCCCCCTCCCCCGGCCGGGTAGTGTCGCAGGCCGCCCCCGCGGCGCAGAGAGCTCAGGGCCACCGTGCAGCAGCCCCGCAGCAGCGAGCCCAGGTGGTAGAGCGGCTGCCCGTCACGGCGCGGAGCAGCCCGGCACAACCACACGGCCGTGGGCACCGCGGGCACCGCCACCGCTAGCAGGTCCACCAGGAAGTGGCGGCTCCAGTAGCTCTTGACCGGCGGCCCCGCACACGCCCCGTCACCCGCACACGCCCCGTCACCCGCCGCTCCGTCACCCGCCGCTCCGTCACCCGCCGCTCCATCCTCCTCCTCCTCCTCCGCCCTCTCGCCCTCCTCCACCACCACGGGCTCGCTGGAGGGGACGGGGGAGCCGCCGCCACGGGGCTGGGAGGTCTGGGGGGGGGCAGCGTTCTGCTCCTGAATGAGGTCAGTGATTGACCCCTCCCTTGACCCCTCCCCAGGCTCCTGAAATACATCTGAAACGGACCCCTCCCTGGACTGAAAGACGTCTGAGACTGACCCCTCCCTTGATCCCTCCCTGGGCTCCTGAGAGACGTCTGAGACTGACCCCTCCCTGCCTGCTGGGGTGGGCGGGGGTGTGGAGGAGGAGGAGGAGGGGGGGCCGGGGGGTGCGGGCCGGTCAGGGGGGTCCAGAGGCAGCGGCGGCTCTTCTGGGGGGTCGACGGGCAGCAGCACTGAGGCGGCCTCGGGGGCGGTGGTGGTGGCCGTCACGGTCGTCGTGGTGACGGACACGGTGGTGAGGTCCAGCTCGTCGCCCTCGTCCGAGCACCAGGTGGAGGTGGGGCTGCAGGCCTGCGAGCGGAAGGTGCGCTGCTCGGCGATGGTGTCCAGGTCCGACGCCAGCGGTCCGTACCCGTGGGCGGGCGCTGACGCAGGGGTGGCGTCGAGGTCGGTCTGGATGCCCTGCTCCCGCAGGTGGTGCAGGTACAGGTGGTGGTGCGACAGGCAGGGGTGGCTGGCACTGCCCGCTCCACCCGCTCCACCCGCTGCACAGCGCAGGGGCACCACGTGCTCGTAGGTGGCGGAGTGGGAGTGGGGCAGGCGGTAGGAGCTGAGCAGGGACGCCGTCTCCTTGGACAGGAAGGCCGCCTCCAGCAGCAGGTCGGCGTGGCTGGCCGCCGCGCTCTCCCCGCAGCACACGAAGCCGCTGTCCTGCGTGCCCTCAGCCGACAGGCACGCCAGCTCGTCACCGCCGCGCACGCTTCCACTCGTGCTGCCGCACGCACTCCCGCAGCCACTGCACACAACAACGACAACAACAACATATAAGACCCAACTTCAACTTCAACTTCAACTTTATTTTGTCCCCCAATGGGGCAATTCATTTGCAGGAGTGAAGAGCACAACACAACATATAACATAAACCACTCACATAAAGGGACAAATCACAGATAACAAAGGACAGATCACAGATGACAGCCAAAGACAACATGATGATAAGAAGAAGCTGGCCAAGCGCACTTTAGTCAAATAGCACTTTGGCCAGCTTGGTCTAGGCACAGCACAGCCTGTTTTTTATTTTCTTTTATGCATCTTATCATCATGTTGTCTTTGGCTGTCATCTGTGATGTCACTAAACACCTCTAAGTTGTGATGTCACTAAACACCCCTCTAAGTTGTGATGTCACTAAACACCCCTCTAAGTTGTGATGTCACTAAACACCTCTAAGTTGTGATGTCACTAAACACCCCTCTAAGTTGTGATGTCACTAAACACCTCTACAGTGAAGTTGTGATGTCACTAAACACCTCTACAGTGAAGTTGTGATGTCACTAAACACCTCTCTAAGTTGTGATGTCACTAAACACCCCTCTAAGTTGTGATGTCACTAAACACCTCTCTACAGTGAAGTTGTGATGTCACTAAACACCTCTCTAAGTTGTGATGTCACTAAACACCACTACAGTGGAGTTGTGATGTCACTAAATACCTCTCTAAGTTGTGATGTCACTAAATACCTCTCTAAGTTGCAATGTCACTAAACACCTCTACAGTGGAGTGTGAAGGTGAGGTCACTAAAGTGGTGAGGTCACTAAAGTGGTGAGGTCACTAAAGTGGTGAGGTCACTAGAGTGGTGAGGTCACTAAAGTGGTGAGGTCACTAAAGCGGTGAGGTCACTAAAGCGGTGAGGTCACTAGAGTGGTGAGGTCACTAAAGCGGTGAGGTCACTGAAGCGGTGAGGTCACTGAAGCGGTGAGGTCACTAGCGCACTCACCTGCCGCAGCTGCTCCGGTCGCGGGGGGCGTGGTCACTCAGCTTGGTGTAGGTGGAGCTGCGGGTGAGCGAGCGGGCGGGAGAGCCCTCGCACGACCCCCCCGACTGCCCCCCCTCACCCACCTCCAGCTCCGCCAGCACCGCCGCCGGACCCTCCCCTCCCCCCCCCGCCGCCGTCCTGAGCGGCTCCTCCTCCCCGGCGGGCTGCGCCCTCTTGTGGTCGTTGTGGGTGGTGGCGGTCTGGGCCAGCTCCATGCTGTGCAGCAGCGTGGCCCCCTGGTGGGCGTTGTGGGTGGTGGCGGTCTGGGCCAGCTCCATGCTGTGCAGCAGCGTCTCCCCCTGGTGGGCGTTGTGGGTGGTGGCGGTCTGGGCCAGCTCCATGCTGTGCAGCAGCGTCTCCAGCTTGTGGTTCTGCAGGTGGATGTCCTGGAAGCACCGCTGCATGGCGGGGTGGGCGGCGTCGGGGTGGGAGCCCAGCGAGGAGCGCACCGCCTCCACCACCTGCTGCAGCTGCCGGATCTCCCCCTGCGCCTCCTTCAGCGCCAGCTGCGCCTCCACGCGGTGGCACTCCTCCTCGATCCAGTCCTCCTGCATGCGCGACAGCTGCGTACGCAACTCATCGATCTCCGAGTCCCTGCAGTCCCACCGCAGAGAGATGACCATGAGAGATGACCACAGAGAGAGAGAGAGAGAGAGAGAGAGAGAGAGAGAGAGAGAGAGAGATGACCATGAGAGATGACCACAGAGAGAGAGAGAGAGAGAGAGAGAGAGAGGGAGAGAGAGATGACCGTGATGGCAGTGGAGAGGGAGAGATGACCGTAGTGGCAGTGGAGAGAGAGAGAAAGAAAGAGAGAGAGAGAGGTGACCATGATGGCAGTGGAGAGAGAGAGAGAGAAAGAAAGAAAGAGAGAGAGAGAGGTGACCGTGATGGCAGTGGAGAGAGAGAGAAAGAAAGAGAGAGAGAGAGAGAGAGAGAGAGAGAGAGAGAGAGAGAGAGGTGACCGTGATGGCAGTGGAGAGAGAGAGAAAGAAAGAGAGAGAGAGAGAGAGAGAGGTGACCGTGATGGCAGTGGAGAGAGAGAGAAAGAGAGAGTGAGAGAGAGAGAGAGAGGGATGACCGTGATGGCAGTGGAGAGAGGTAGAGGTGGGGAAAACAGGAAGTGGAGGAGGTAGAAGGAGCAGAATTCCATTAAAGGACCAGAGAGCATCATGAACAGAGTCAGTGTGGACATTTGGCGCTTTAATGTCAATTGCCTCCTACTAATCTGGACTCTCTTTCCCGTCAATACACTCTCCACAGTGATGCTAATGGGGAATACCAAATGAATACTATATGAATGGATGCTAACATTTCAAAAGATTGCATTAGCTTTGATCTCAGCCGTCATCACTGATACGACTCTCCTCCACTGCAAAGCTACAGCTCCCAAGCCCTGCTCTCAAGGGAGAACTTCCAGGCTGGCGCCTCGCTACGTCAGGATAGCATTTAATCTAAAATAGCATCCGGCAAATAGCACAGGCAATGAGGTGTCATTATTCATGAAAAATCACACAATTCATGGGGCCTCGTTTGATCAGAAATAAAAGCCTATCAAATTCAAATGACCATGTAACTGAAAATCTGCACTTCAAGGAGGGGATGTCCTCTTAGGCTGCACACACTGGTATACTATGCCTCCAGCTCAGATACAGAGATATAGAGATATATCAGCTATGATACAGAGATATAGAGATATATCAGCTATGATACAGAGATATAGAGATACAGAGATATATCAGCTATGATACAGAGATATAGAGATATATCAGCTATGATACAGAGATATAGAGATACAGAGATATATCAGCTATGATACAGAGATATAGAGATATATCAGCTATGATACAGAGATATAGAGATACAGAGATATATCAGCTATGATACAGAGATATAGAGATATATCAGCTATGATACAGAGATACTATGATACAGAGATATAGAGATATATCAGCTATGATACAGAGATACTATGATACAGAGATATAGAGATATATCAGCTATGATACAGAGATATAGAGATATAGAGATATATCAGCTATGATACAGAGATATAGAGATATATCAGCTATGATACAGAGATACTATGATACAGAGATATAGAGATATATCAGCTATGATACAGAGATACTCTTATCGCAGCATACCACATTATCTCAGTTCAACACCTGCATTTAAGGCACACAGCTCAGATGTTCTGAAGTTTTGCCCCTGAAGAGGTAACCACTGATACTAAATGCCATTTATCCAAACAGACATCGCAAGGTCACTGCCTAGATCATCCTCGTCTACAAATGAGCTGGATTACTCTAATTGTTAAAGAAAAAACAGCCAAAGATCAAAGCCTGATGACTTGGGCTATTCTCTATGTGCACTATTCTCTATGACTATGTGCACTATTCTCTATGACCATGTGCACTATTCTCTATGACTATGTGCACTATTCTCTGACTATGTGCACTATTCTCTATGATTATGTGCACTATTCTCTATGACTATGAGTATGTGCACTATTCTCTATGAGTATGTGCACTATTCTCTATGACTGAGTATGTGCACTATTCTCTTTGACCATGTGCACTATTCTCTATGAGTATGTGCACTATTCTCTATGTGCACTATTCTCTATGACCATGTGCACTATTCTCTATAACCATGTGCACTATTCTCTATGACTATGTGCACTATTCTCTATGAGTATGTGCACTATTCTTTATGAGTATGTGCACTATTCTTTATGAGTATGTGCACTATTCTCTATGACCATGTGCACTACTCTCTATGAGTATTTGCACTATTCTCTGTAAAGGCCGGATTGAGAGATCTACTGACATGGCTCGAGGGGGCTGTGTGGACATGGCTGTGTGTAGGTGACTCATGTGTGTACGGGACGTGGCTGTGTGTAGGTGTGTGTGGCTGTATGCAGGTATGTGTAGGTATGTGTAGGTGACTCATGTGTGTACGGGACGTGGCTGTGTGTAGGTGTGTGTAGGTGACTCATGTGTGTACGGGACGTGGCTGTGTGTAGGTGTGTGTAGGTGACTCCTCTGTGTACGGGACATGGCTGTGTGTAGGTATGTGTAGGTGTGTGTAGGTGAATCATGTGTGTACGGGACGTGGCTGTGTGTAGGTGTGTGTAGATGTGTGCGGCTGTATGCAGGTGTGTGTAGGTGTGTGTAGGTGACTCACCTGTCCTGCAGCCGGTCGACGGTCTCCTTGAGGCGAGCGCGCAGGTGTCGGATGCACACCTCCTTCTGCTGCAGGGGGGTCAGGTACTGCTCCGGGGGAGGGGGGCGGATGCCGTGGTTGTCTGTGCAGGACGTACTGTACTTCACGTTACGCCTGCCAGAGACGACACACCACACTCGCACCATTAACATACACCATTAACATACACCCCACATACACCATTAACATACACCATTAACATACAACCCACCCCACATACACCATTAACATACACCATTAACATACACCCCACATACACCATTAACATACACCATTAACATACACCCCACATACACCATTAACATACACCATTAACATACAACCCACCCCACATACACCATTAACATACACCATTAACATATACCCCACATACACCATTAACATACACCCCACATACACCATTAACATATACCCCACATACACCATTAACATACACCCCACATACACCCCACATACACCATTAACATACACCCCACACATACCACACTGACATACACCACCACACTCACATACACCCCACATATCCTTCATATCCTAGGTAGGTAGGTGTTGGCCAGGTAAGCCTATAGCCCACATATCCTTCATATCCTAGGTAGGTAGGTGTTGGCCAGGTAAGCCTATAGCCCACATATCCTTCATATCCTAGGTAGGTAGGTAGGTGTTGGCCAGGTAAGCCTATAGCCCACATATCCTTCATATCCTAGGTAGGTAGGTAGGTGTTGGCCAGGTAAGCCTATAGCCCACATATCCTTCATATCCTAGGTAGGTAGGTGTTGGCCAGGTAAGCCTATAGCCCTCTTGCTCTTCATATCCTAGGTAGGTAGGTAGGTGTTGGCCAGGTAAGGTAGGTAGGTGTTGGCCAGGTAAGCCTATACCCCACATATCCTTCATATCCTAGGTAGGTAGGTAGGTGTTGGCCAGGTAAGGTAGGTAGGTAGGTGTTGGCCAGGTAAGGTAGGTAGGTGTTGGCCAGGTAAGCCTATAGCCCACATATCCTTCGTATCCTAGGTAGGTGGGTGTTGGCCAGGTAAGCCTATACCCCACATATGCTTCATATCCTAGGTAGGTAGGTAGGTGTTGGCCAGGTAAGGTAGGTAGGTAGGTGTTGGCCAGGTAAGGTAGGTAGGTGTTGGCCAGGTAAGGTAGGTGTTGGCCAGGTAAGCCTATACCCCACATATGCTTCATATCCTAGGTAGGTAGGTGTTGGCCAGGTGGGTGTTGGCCAGGTAAGGTAGGTAGGTGTTGGCCAGGTAAGGTAGGTGTTGGCCAGGTAGGTAAGTGTTGGCCAGGTAAGGTAGGTAGGTGTTGGCCAGGTAAGGTAGGTGTTGGCCAGGTAGGTAAGTGTTGGCCAGGTAAGGTAGGTAGGTGTTGGCCAGGTGAGCCTATAGCCCTCTTATCCTTCATATCCTAGGTAGGCAGGTAGGTGTTGGCCAGGTAAGGTAGGTAGGTGTTGGCCAGGTGAGCCTATAGCCCTCTTGCTCACCTGGCTGTTGGGCTGCAGTCGCTGCCCTTGCAGGACCCTGAGTTGCTGCTGCTGCTGAGGGAGGCGTTGCCATAGGGATCTCTGCTGCTCACCGGGGCTGGGGACCGCCTGCAGGATCACCATGGAGATGTCAGTGCACACGCCCAGACCATCACACAGCAAATGGACACGGGTTCAAGAGGGGAGACCCTCTCACTCACAGAGCCTCTGCACTGACAAACAGCCTCTTATGCGAACACACATGTTGAAGGAGACCACAAAATAAGACCACATAACATGCCCAGAAACACACATGTTGAAGGAGACCACAACATAAGACCACACAACATGCCCAGAAATACACATGTTGAAGGAGACCACAACATAAGACCACACAACATGCCCAGAAACACACACAAACATGCCCACGAACACAACGCATACACCTGGAACTAGACAGGTCAGTCCACCAGCATCACGGCAAACACTAAAAGAAACCCAGCACTTGAGAACACACCTAAAGGCAAACAAGCAGGCTGGATGAACATGATGAGGTGACTCATCCACCATGTAGCGTATCCATGGTGGTTAACAGCCCAAAATCAGAGCATCAAAAGAAGAGAATCAACAAAGCCATGGTTCCATTTCATCAGCTGAAAAAGCAGAGCCCATGCAGACAGGCACAATTAACGAATGAATGCGCTGAGATATGAGCCCTGGCCGCAGTAACGGAGGTAGAATATGGTGTCCCACAGGGGTCAATCTATCCACCAGGACCTAAACATTTGGGTCTCATGTGCCAGTCCTGCGCAGACAAAAATCACACTCCGTTTCCAGAGGGGCAATTTGTTCCTTGGTGGAGAGACAGAACCCTGAGAGGACACTGAAGCAGGACGAGTGGAGGATGAAAGGAGGGATCAAATGGGAGAAAGAAAGTAAGAAAGGAAGGAAGGAAGAAAGTAAAAGTAAGAGAGCGAGAAAGCAAGAAAGCGATGAGGTGCTGACCGGCAGTGGCGCTCTGGAGAGTTCTGTGCCAGGTATCCTTGCGTGGGCCGCATTGAGACCATGTAGCCGGTCTCCATGGGAATGTAGTCTAGCTCTATAAACCTGCAATAGTCAAAACTGACCACAAAAACAACACTGTTACAGGCAGTAGCGGCAGAGTGAACACCTGCATTAGGACAAGCTTCACTGTGTCTCAAACCGCGCACTTCTGCACTTAAAATACTTAATTTGAGTGCGTGAGGGCGTTTACACTGAAATTTCGAACGATACGAAGGGCACTGCAAGTCCCCGGATGGTGCACTCATAACGGTCAAAAAGTTGAGTGTGGAACGCTGGACACTTCTCGCCCTCAACGGACGCCATGTTGGCTAAATAACGGAAGGGGAGGGAGTATTTTCAAACTCGTAGAAATCGCGGTAGAGAAATCTGAAGCAGCAGCGGTGGAAAACACACTTTACAGAGGTACAAGCAAGTTACAACATAAACTGTTCATGTTTTGACACAGTACGACCATGTCACGGTGGAATTGAGGACACCAATAAAAACATATTTAAACGTTACGATCGTCATTTCCGTGAAGTGCACGGAGGTTAGCGTTTGATATGAGACGACACTATTCTGTTAAAATGTGCACACTATGCCAGTAAGCACACAGGGCACATAGGGTGCTGTACGAAAGTGTACTCACGGAAGTAGTCGGTTTGAGACAGACTATTTGTGTCTGTGAGAGTAGGCTAGCTTTGTGTCTGTGAGAGTAGGCTAGCTTGAGAGCAGGCTAGCTTTGTGTCTGTGAGAGTAGGCTAGCGTGAGAGTAGGCTAGCTTTGTGTCTGTGAGAGTAGGCTAGCTTGAGAGTAGGCTAGCTTTGTGTCTGTGACAGTAGGCTAGCTTTGTGTCTGTGAGAGTAGGCTAGCTTTGTGTCTGTGAGAGTAGGCTAGCTTGAGAGTAGGCTAGCTTTGTGTCTGTGAGAGTAGGCTAGCTTGAGAGTAGGCTAGCTTTATTGTGTCTGTGAGAGTAGGCTAGGTTTGTGTTTGGAATGACTTCTCATTCGTCTGATGACATAAGCATCTCAGCCTTCACTGAACACTTAAGGCTGGTTTCCTGTACTTGGAATTGGATTAAGTCTAGTCCTAGACTAAAAGGTTTTCCTCACTGGAGATCTCCATTAGAATTCTGTTTTAGTCCAGAGGGGTATTTCACAAAACCTAGATAAGGGATTAAACTGGGATTAAAGTGTAACTTCACCCCATAACTCCACCCACTTCACACTTCACAAAAAGGCTTTCAAAATGGGCAGGACGTTCTGAAATTTGGAAGGGAGTGCAGCACTGCTGCAGCCAATCAACCATGGTGATTTCATGTCAATCTGGGAATGAGTGCTGCAGACATGGCTTATCACAGGTAGGCTAATCAGGGCAGGGCAGCAGGTGTTGGGGCGTTTCATTCCTAATTTGTAACGACACGGTGACGTAGATTCGCCAGAGAAGTGCAGGACTACGTCAGCATTCCAATAGCATTTTTGACTAAAATGCCATGGCATGTTTCAACCTGTAGAGGGCGCGGAGAGCTATATCTCCAATACAAAATCATACGAATATGTTACTTTTCTCGGGAAAAAAGTGCAGTTACACTTTAAGCTGCGTTCTGCCTGAGACCCCCCTCAGGACTAGGTTCAGTCCATTTAGGGTAGCCTGACGAGCTTTGGGGTTCAAAGGTACTCAGGTCCGGCAGAGGGCATAGTGTGAGTGCCCTTGGACTACACACCAAAAGTGTACAATTTTAAAATAAGCGGATCGGATCATGGTTCAGGTATTTAATCTTTATTAATATTTGCTGTTCAAGTTGTGGTCGGGCTGATTTAAATATCGGACGAGCTCAGGCTGATTGTGACCACATCCATGGACCACTGCCACCTTCTAAACTCCGCCCTCAAAGGCTTCTAAACTCCACCCTCAAAGGCCACATAGAGCTCCTAAACTAAACTACGCCCACACCAAAGGCATCTAAACTACGCCCTCACCAAAGGCATCTAAACTACGCCCTCACCAAAGGCATGTAAACCAGACCCTCACCAAAGGCATGTAAACTACGCCCTGACCAAAGGCATGTAAACTACGCCCTGACCAAAGGCATGTAAACTACGCCCTCACCAAAGGCATCTAAACTACGCCCTCACCAAAGGCATGTAAACCAGACCCTCACCAAAGGCATCTAAACTACGCCCTCACCAAAGGCATGTAAACCACGCCCTAACCAAAGGCATGTAAACTAATTCCTCACCAAAGGCATGTAAACCACGTCCTCACCGAAGGCATCTAAACTCTGCCCTCACCGAAGGCATCTAAACTACGCCCTCACCAAAGGCATGTAAACTACGCCCTCACCAAAGGCCACACAGATCTAAACTCTGCCCTAACCAAAGGCATGTAAACTACGCCCTAACCAAAGGCATGTAAACTACGCCCTCGCCGAAGGCCACACAGATCTAGACTCCGCCCTCACCAAAGGCCACACATAGCTGCTAAAGTGTCTCATTCTTCACGGCTCAGCTGCAGTTGGTCTCCTAAAGTGTCTCATTCTTCACGGCTCAGCTGCAGTTGGTCTCCTAAAGTGTCTCATTCTTCACGGCTCAGCTGCAGTTGGTCTTTTCTGGCTCCAACACCTTTTATCTGCCCACTCTGGGGAAATCAGCGCGCTTATAAATAGCTAGCGGCCTGCGCTGCGCCTGCACCTTTTCCTGCTGAACAAGACACAGGGCATGCACCCCCCTAGCGCACACACACACACACACACACACACACACATACACACATACACACACACGTCACGCAAACTCTCCCTGCAGTGTCTGGGCAAAATACTAACCTTAAATAACCCCTTTAGAAAAACAACAGCACCCCTGAAAAAAACAAATCCCTGAAACAGCTCATGGCGACCTCTTAGTCAGAGTGAGGCAGCGCTGAATAAACCAATCAAGGGAAAGGTAAAGCCCATAATCCTTCAGAAAAAAATGCTACGGCAGAATTTCAGAGGACAAATCTAAAATCAGTCCTCATGTCCTCTGGTATTACCCAGCAGCCCCTGGGAGGAGAACAGAGTGGCGCCGTGAGGTGGTCGTGATGCACAAATGCAGTCCTGGTCACTGCTTGCTTATTTTAGTGCAGTTTCCAGCACACACACATCTAGTTTTAGTGCAGTTTAACTGTGCTCTTCCTCCAGCACACACACAGCTAGTTTTAGTGCAGTTTAACTGTGCTCTTCCTCCAGCACACACACAGAGAAGTGCATTTGCATCTAAATTTGATCATGCTACAAATCTATGCCAAAGAAAACACACAAGGAGAGTCTAGCCAGAGAGTCACTTGAAGGTGATCACAGACTTCATCAGACGGTCAATTTCCCTGCTCAATCCCAATGTGTGTGCTGTGTATCTGCCTATTCCAGTGTGTGTGCTGTGTATCTGCCTATTCCAATGTGTGTGCTGTGTATCTGCCTATTCCAGTGTGTGTGCTGTGTATCTGCCTATCCCAATGTGTGTGCTGTGTATCTGCCTATTCCAATGTGTGTGCTGTGTATCTGCCTTACATAAACATGTGTGTATCTGCCTTACATAAAGGCAGGCTTATGTGAACTCAGAGCATTTAATCATGACGTGCCATTCAGTCATTCTTTTCATTCACTGCCCCATTTGGAAATGTCACAATCACAGCCCAGCTGATACCCTGCCTGGCCACAGGACTTCACTAAGCAGAGAGAGCAGAGAGGCTGGGGCCTGCAGGTGGGGGCGGAGCTGTGGTCAGCTGGTAGCCACTAGGTTATTCAGTCCATGGATTTATTTCTTCCCTGATGGCACGGGCATATTCCAAGATGCCAATGCCAGGATTCATCAGTCTCACACTGTGCAAGAGTGGCTCAGGGAGCATGAGACATCAGTGTCCCACGTGGACTGGCCACCACAGAGTCCAGACCTTAACCCCACTAAGAAGCTTTGGGATGTGCTGGGGAAGACTGTGCAATGGTCCGAATCACGTCATCAATACAAGATCTTGGCAGAATACGAATGCAATGCTGGACGGAAATAAACGTTTTGACATTGCAGAGGCTTGTGGAATCAAAGCTAAAGGCGGTTCAACAGAAATATTAGTTTGTGAGCCTTCTTTTGGCCAGGCAGTGTATCATCTGTATAATCTGCCTCTAAAATCAGCCTTCAGAAGACCAAAGGACACCTCTATAGTTGGGTTCATAACCTGTAGTCAACAGTCAAACAGTCAAGTGTAAAAAACATATCTAGGACTACTGGTGAGGAAAAGCCAAGAAAGCATCAGAACTTAAAAAGCAGAAAGCAGAGAGAGAGAGAGAGAGAGAGAGAGGGAGAGAGAGAGAGAGAGAGAGCAGAGCAGAGCAGCATAGGCATGCCTGTTAAGAGGAGGAGCGGGCAGTAGCCTCTAAATCATAGAGGAGCACAGGAGGAGAGCAGCGAGCGGGAGAGAGCAGCCAGCGTCTAGTGAGCTGAGAGCAGCCAGCGTCTAGTGAGCTGACGGCCTTGCAGTGGGGTGGGGCTGCACTGCAGAGACCGTGGGATGAGACTGCTGCTGCTGCAGCCACTGATGGCACTACTGCTAGTGGATGGGGGGGGGGGGGCATATGGTGTACTGGTACTGCTAGTGAATGGGAGGGGGGGGGGGGCATATGGTGGTACTACTGCTAGTGAAGGGGGGTGGGTATATGGTGGGGACCTAACGGCAGGGAGTAACGTGGCAAAGTAAATCCTCTAGTCAAGAATCAAATGAGGCAAAGGATGCTCGTCCTTCTTTTAGCTGAGTCAAACCAAATGCAGGAGCAGGTCTGGGTGGGACGCACATCTCTGCCCCACTGATTCTTAGCTCAGAGGCCGAGGCTCGGGGCATCATGACTGGCGCATGGTGCTGTCGGCCGGAGCCGTGCACTGAGGAGCTGATGCGCCCTGGTGGGGTGGGGGGGTGGATTGGGGGGGGGGGGGGAGTAAACAGAGCCGAGTCTCACGCTGGGAGGGGGGGCGCGGGCGCAGGAGCGGGAGCGGCTGATGACTGAGCTGCTGGCTGAGCTGCACACTGAGCCAACAGCATTTGCTGCAGACGCCGTTTGGGCTGCAGAGCCTTCAGCGGGTTGAATCTGAGGAGAGAACCAGAGAGAGAACCAGAGCTGGGCCCCAAAGGAACCAGAGCTGTTTTCCAAGGGAACCAGGGCTGTTGCCCAAGGGAACCAGAGCTGTTGCCCAAGAGAACCAGGGCTGTGGTCCAGGGCCCACGTACTGTAGACACCACACTGCTCCATTACATCCACTAGGACTACAGCGACTCCATTCGCTTACTAAGTGCAAATGCACAACGCAGTAATTATGATGCTGTAATCTACTGGATGTATGCAGCCAACTGAGTGAACTATGCATAATCCTGAAATGTTGTGTAAAACGCAAATGATAATTCCGTTAATGCAAATAAGAATTCCCTGACCATTCTCTGGATAATATGTTTTGATGACTGATTCCTATACACCCTTTATTAAAGAATGTAGCCCCCATGTCCCTGGCAAAAATGTCGCATTTTTTGCTACAGGGCCGAATCCAAAATGGCCACAGCCATCATATTGAAATAGTATCTAAAAAGTGTGTGTGCTTTGTAATGGTGCTTTGTTAAAAAGTGTGTGTGCTTTGTAATGGTGCCTAATGTATGTCGGTATCCACCACTTCGGCTCTCAATAAAGCTTTGATTGATCGATAAATAGACTTTGCAATGTTTACTAAATTTACTATGTATGTATGATTGCATTACTGTATGCAAACGGGTAGACTGAAGGTTAATGTTGTCTATCAGTCAAGAAATCACTCAAGAAAAATAAGCTACGAATTTGGGAGGGAAGATTAATTATGATACAACTGCTAAGCTGCAACATTGTCAAGGGTTTGTGAAAAATGTGACTTGCCGTCCGGAAAATATGCTTCCGCAGACTGAGCAGGTAAATGCTTAACCTACTTAACGCCACTGTGAACTAAAGTTGCCCAAGAGCAGGGAACATTCTGGAGAGCCTGGGGCAACTGTAGTCAAAACAAACACATTAAACATCTGGAGAGCCTGGGGCAACTGTAGTCAAAACAAACACATTAAACACCTGGGCTTCAGCTTCATTATAAACACAGCACACAACACAAGAGCTGTTACTGCAAACAGGCCAATTACACTGTGGTTACTCGAATAAACAAGGCATATGTTCACATGTTCTTAACATGATCAAATCCAAACTAATGTGTACAGTGCAGGTATTAACCATTAAATGCAGTATCGTCTTTGTCTACTGCATATAGTCACCACACGTGAGTAGTGATGGCCATGATTCGCAGGATACTTCTCAACTGAAAGGATCCGATCTCTTGCAGACTTCACTCATGTCTACTGAGAGAGCCAGACTAACAGCAGGCCAGCTCTAGACTTCACTCATGTCTACTGAGAGAGCCAGACTAACAGCAGGGCCAACTCTAGACTTCACTCATGTCTACTGAGAGAGGCAGACTAACAGCAGGGCCAACTCTAGACTTCACTCATGTCTACTGAGAGAGCCAGACTAACAGCAGGCCAGCTCTAGACTTCACTCATGTCTACTGAGAGAGCCAGACTAACAGCAGGCCAACTCTAGACTTCACTCATGTCTACTGAGAGAGCCAGCCAGACTAACAGCAGGCCAACTCTAGACTTCACTCATGTCTACTGAGAGAGCCAGACTAACAGCAGGGCCAGCTCTAGACTTCACTCATGTCTACTGAGAGAGCCAGACTAACAGCAGGGCCAGCTCTAGACTTCACTCATGTCTACTGAGAGAGCCAGACTAACAGCAGGGCCAGCTCTAGACTTCACTCATGTCTACTGAGAGAGCCAGACTAACAGCAGGGCCAGCTCTAGACTTCACTCATGTCTACTGAGAGAGCCAGACTAACAGCAGGCCAGCTCTAGCGGGGCAGCGTGAAGAAGGGGAGGAGATGGAGGCGGTTAGAAAAGCTGACGCAAAGGCCACTGCAGAGAGGGGAGTGTTAGTGTTAGTGTTAGTGTGAGTGTGAGTGTGAGTGTGAGTGTGAGTGAGAGTGTTAGTGTGAGTGTGAGTGTGAGTGTTAGTGTGAGTGTGAGTGTGAGTGTTGGTGTGAGTGTTAGTGTGAGTGTGAGTGTGAGTGTGAGTGTGAGTGTGAGTGTGAGTGTGAGTGTGAGTGTGAGTGTGAGTGTTAGTGTGTGTGTGAGTGTGTGAGTGTTAGTGTGAGTGTGAGTGTGAGTGTGAGTGTGAGTGTGTGTGTGAGTGTGAGTGTGAGTGTGAGTGTTGGTGTGAGTGTTAGTGTGAGTGTGAGTGTTAGTGTGTGTGTGAGTGTGTGAGTGTGAGTGTGAGTGTGAGTGTGAGTGTTGGTGTGAGTGTGAGTGTGTGAGTGTGAGTGTGAGTGTGAGTGTGAGTGTGAGTGTGAGTGTGAGTGTGAGTGTTGGTGTGAGTGTGAGTGTGAGTGTGAGTGTGAGTGTGAGTGTTAGTGTGAGTGTGAGTGTGAGTGTGAGTGTACACAGCTGCAATAAGGAGCTGCAGCAGCACACACACACACACACACACACACACTGCTGCTGGTACGGCCCACGCTCTCAGTACCTGCAATGCTTATTAGTGTATGAGTCAGTCACAGACCTCAATTCTAAAACAATTGTTTACTGAAAATATACTTTAATTTAACGCATTTCTGACATCTTCTCATCTCGTTGTTCTGTTTTGTTTACCTGCGTGAGCCAGCAGATCTCCTATTGACGGGAGCAGACATGGGGCCAGCCTGCCTTTAGTCCAGCGAGGCCGCTCAAAATGGTGACCCGCTCACTCTCTCTCCTCTAGTCCAGCGAGGCTCTCTCTCCTCCTCGTCACTCTCTCCTCTCCTCCGCTCACTCTCTCTCCTCCTCGTCACTCTGAGTCTCTTCTCTCTCTCGCTCTCGCCTGCGCTTCAGCCACCCTGAGAAGAGAAACACACAAACGCACAAACACACACTGCAGTCAAAATCCAGATGGACAAACACACAAACACACAAACACACACTGCAGTCAATGTCTATATGGACAAACACACAAACACACACTGGACAGTCCTTGTCCTTTGCTCAAATGAAACACAATGCAATCCAGGCATAGTCTGCATAACGCCACAATGAGATGTGGTCTGGGAACCAAACGCTCATTTTCTCATATTTGAGGCATGGTTTAAAGGAACACCGTTTTTTCATATTAAACTACGTTATTCCCTTAACTAAGACGAGTTGATACATACCTCTCACATTTCAATGCGTGCACTCACTGGCTCTGGCGCGCGGCGCAACTTTGATAGCACTTAGCTAGCCCAATGCATTCAATAGGATCCAAACAGAGATAAAGTTAGAAGCGACCAAACGCCTCCATGTTTTCCCTATTAAAATACAGTTACACGAGTAGTCACATGACCAAGTATGGTGAGACAAAATAAAACGTGGTGCATTTGTAAGCAGGTAAGAGGGATAACTACATTGTGTGGCGCAGTGATATCCTCACTCTTGCACTTTCAGTTTCACTTTGGAGTGAGGATATTACTGCGCAGAGCCTAAGTGCTCCCAATGTTATTCCGCCACACAATATAGCGCAGACCTCCGCCTGCATTGTTCTTCCTTGGTTGTCATGCATTTGAACCTAAACTATTCACATCGCCACCACGTGGCCACGCCATGCCATTACACCACTAAGCGAAAAACAGGCTCCGGAATCCCGACAGTGTTACTGATCACTCGTTTCTTCCTTGGGTCATTTCTGACCTTCCCTGAAAAGGTCATCGAAATCCATCCATTACTTTTTGAGTTATCTTGCTAACAAACAGCCAGACAGACAAACAAACAAACAAACAAACAGACAAACAAACGCCGGCCGGTCCCCGATGAAAACATAACCTCCTTGGCGGAGGTAACCAGCTCTAACTCAACTAACTACATGGTTGTTATGGAAACAGTTGCTAGCAGCACGCACCTTGGAGGGCAGAGGAGGGGATTATTGGCTTAAATAATTAAAGCCCCCCCCCCGCCCCCTCCATACACACTGAAAATCAACAGATACTGAATACAGCATGTACCTTTGCGTGTGTGTGTGTGTGTGTGTGTGTGTGTGAGTTCTCTCTGCACACTCAGATGGATGGGATTTTCTCTTACCTTACGTAATAACACGCTAGTGACACAAGCAAAGAGCCACACACACACACACACACACACACACACACACACACAGCTTCAAAGTTCACAGAGGAAATGAGGGATAAGCAGAAGAGAGGAAAGGAGAGAGGGAATACTCTCCTTTCATCTAAGACCCAAGACATAGCCTGTGGTTATTCACAAGGAGACAGGCAGGCAAACTAACACACACACACACACACACACACACACACACACAGTAAGATATACTCATGATATACGCATGTCCACTCCCACACCCAGGTGTCCCACCCCTCTGCAGATACCACCAGATACACACACACACACACACACACACACACCAGGACCTGCCCCTGCAGATGCTCTAGACACACACACACACACACACACACACACACACACACACACACACACACACACGCATACAAGCATGCACACATGTATGGAAGGGGTTAGGAGGTGGGGGGGGGGGGGGTTAGGAGGTGGAGGTTTGCTGTCTTATTCAGGTGAGTAGTTTTTGTTGGGTGGTAGTCAGCGTCAGGGACGGCTGAGCTATCGGCCCTGGACATTAAGGTCTCCCCAGTAAGAAAGGAAATATTGTGTGCGCACACAGATGGGCCTACGTTAACGAATCTCCAAAGAGTGGCAACAGCTCTGGGTGTTTGAGAAGGATCACTATCACTGGTTTGCTAAATTAGACTCTGGCAAAGTCTATCTGTTAAAAACAGACCTGTCTTCTAGTTATTCCACCTTATGTCTTTTATGTTTATTATTCTTTATTGCTTTATTTTTTATTTTTTATTTTATCATTATTACTATTATTATTATTAATTACTCTTTGCTCATCTATGCTTTTATCTGCTATTACTGTTTGGTTTTTGTTTATGTAAAGCACATTGAATGACCTCTGTGTATGAAATGCGCTATATAAATAAACTTGACTTGACTTGACTTGACTTGACTTATGTAACATATCCTGACAACAAGCACTTAGTCTCATTATGGGGAGTGTGCTTAG
>NC_085000.1:34484836-34499836 GCF_963854185.1 Sardina pilchardus | reverse complement strand
ACCTGGATGTCCCCACCCCATTCAGCGGAAGCGTCCTTCATAAAGATGCCTGTAGCTCCGCGCTTGCTCCGCGATACTCATCCCCGCCAAAGGACTCCCGCCACAGCGGTGCGCCTCTGCGCGCGAGGACGAGTGAATGGAATGGTGGCGCGGGTGGATGATGGCGCATGAGATTTGTTTTAGAGCCGCGTGAGAGATGACGGACGTCAACGGCTAAACCAGATGCGCAAAGCTACGTTGAATCTGTCTTAAAGGGGTATGCGATCACAGTCTCTGTCCGAGTAAATTTACCCATTCTAGATGGTAGTGCGTGCGCGGGTTATTTCAGAGTCAGACTCCTTTCTCGAAACTGTGGTTCTGATTTGATTGTGTCGCCAGTTAAATCACAAGTGCGTTTACTTGCTTTACCGAATTCTGGCGATGTTAACAGTTTATTCAACAGGGAAGGCTGTCCATTAAGAACAATATTACATGGGCTATATAGCCTACAGCCTATATAAATAGGATAAGTTGGTAAAGGGACTTGAGAGCGTTGCAGAGGATTAGGATAAGAGCAGCATTCTCCATAGCCTGATAACTGAGGCCCTGTACATCGATGTTCAGAGTGAGGCTATCGAAGACTGGGGTCGGTTGGTTAGGATCATGTCCAGACATAATTTGCATTAGACATAAACTGTTTCACTATAGGACTTCACTGTGCTTTAGGTTTTGTGTCACACTATAGGATTTCACTATGTGCTTTAGGTTATCTGTGTTTCTGAAATTGAAATCAATTAAGCAGTGGTCAGAGGTCTCATCCTTAACGGTGGCAAGCACAGCCTCCACCCTCAAAGACAGTTGGGAGTGACGCTGGTTGTCCAGTGGGTGGCACTGTATGGTTTCCTGCTGGATAACACCACAGTGGTCCACTGCCTTGATGCTCGACATTTGTCTCCCCATAGCCAGAGTGATGGAGTTCACTGTGGGTCATGAGGGCTGTGCAGGCATTTTTTTGTCCTGAATAAACATTAACAATTTGCCTGAAATTTAGGCCATTGAAACCATGTTTCATGAAATCACTTTTGAATAAAGGGTATCTGAGTTAAATCTGTGTACCTTTTTTTTTTTTTTACATTAGTCCATCTTTCTTGATACCATTTGAATTGGTCAAGAAACAGGAGGCAGTAAACAGCAGGACATGTTGTGACTTTCATCAATTATTGCGGTCAACTTGGATCAGTCCCTGGTTTCGAAAGAAACTGGTCCGAACCCAGCCAATCAGGGTGAAGGACAAAGATGTGTGCCTTGCATTTTTATTTAGAACTACTGAACCTACTGATTGCAGTTCCATAAAGGACACTATGCTGCTCCCATTACATGAAGAGTCTTGCCTTAAAAGAATAAATAATACAAATAAAACCCTATCTGTGTGAATATCCAGGACCGCCTACTTCCCCTCTGCCTTGTGCTCCTGGTCATGTCACCAGCTCTTTAAAAGGCACGAACACACCCACTACTGCAGCTAGTCTTCATTCTGTAAGGCACGAACACACCCACTACTGCAGCTAGTCTTCATTCTGTAAGTCACTCACACTTTATTGCATGAAGAGAACAGCTGTTCTAGGGAGCAATTGCATCATGTGTTCATATATTGTGTCTAGCATTAAAACACATCACTGTCTGTAAGGATCAGCTGCATCCAAAAGAAACCATGTGAAGGGGATGTTCACTTTTTGTCAAGCCACACCTTTATTTCGCTTGGGTATAAAGTGTACAAATAATAGAGTAAATCAGCAACATCTCATTTCAATCCCCGTCTGGAGCCCTCCTACATCGTCAGTTCCTGTGAAGAAAAGCACAGAGTTGAGCATGAGAGGCAGGGCTTATATAGCACATCTATACACACACATAAACACTCTTCTCAGCACAGATGGATTTGGCTTCAGCAGACTCAGAAGAACGAAAGTCATACTGTTAAGTCATCACCGAAGAGTGGCCCTAACTGGACATTTCTGACAGATATGTAGATATCGTGTGTTATTTCTTAGCATACTTGTATAGGTGGAAAAACAAAGGAATACATACATGCAATGTGTATATATCTATATAAAGAGTCAATAGTATGAATAACTATAAGTGTTTGCCAAAATGTCGTTGACAATGTCGTTACAATAAGTCTACAGTATGAATAACAGCAGGTGTTTACCATAATGGCGTTGACGATGTCGTTGTTGTTATTCTTCAGGGCCCGTACAGCCTTTGCCCGCGATACGTTGGCTTGTGACATCACGAGTTCAATGTCCTTCACCTCGACCCCAGTCTCGTCAACCTAAAAATGAAGACATCAATAATCATCAATAAGGACACTGACCAATGAAGATGTAAACAATAAGGTCACTTATAAAACAAACTAAAACTAGCTTAAAACTAAAACTTAAGACAAACGCCGGCCGGTCTCCGATGAAAACATATACATCCTTGGCGGAGGTAAATAAGGACACTGACCAAGTCCTTGTGCTTTGTAGAGGCACACTCACTGTACAGCTGAGCAAGCTTAGTGGAATCTGTACACTTGTGCATCAGCAAATTCAAAAACAGCTCAGCCTCTGCAGCCTTAATTTGCATTTTCGACCACATGGGTATGAAAGTAGGGTGCAATTTAGGGCCATGTGTAACTTGCAAAACAAATAAACTACATTAAACTAATTGCGGGGGTACGGTCCTCTCAAAGTGGTGTCCAAGCATTGTGATGTAGTGAGGAACAAGGAGTGGCACAAGAGACCAACCTCTTCCTCTTCGCTCTCCTCCTGTACGGTGGGCGTCTGTGTGTTCTCCTGGATGTTTGAAACGGCCTCTCCCTGCACCTTGAACTTCTCTGCCGCTGCCAGCTGGGCTTGCTGTGACAGATCCTCAATCTGAGGGGAGGTGAGAGAAAGGGTAGAAAAGCGCTCAAGTCACATCCTCATAACTTTACAGGTTTGGCAATGGAGTCCAAAGACACACATGAAATAGGACTCTTCCCCCTCAGCACAGATGGATTTGGCTTCAGCAAACTCAGAAGAACGAAAGTCATACTGTTACATCATCACAGAGGGCAAGACATTCCAAACACCACAAGTGATCGCTTTTTAGCATTGAACTGGGATTACTTTTCTTACCTTAGCCTCACCAAATACAATGTAGGTATCTGAAGCGGGACTTTTGTACACGTCTGGTTTGGTGATGACAAACAGGATGTTCTTGGACTTGCGGATGGTTACCCTGGTAACTCCAGTGACCTGGCGCAGACCCAGCTTGGACATAGCCTGCAGAATGGAGGGCAGAGATGAAGGAGACATGTAGCCCTCAACTCATTGCCCCAAGTTTTGATTTTTAGTTTAATGGTGATCGTCTCCTGTGCTTTCACATCGTCTTTGATTCACTCAAATAATTATGTTCAATAGTATGACTAGCATTTAAGCTCAGGAGGGTCATGTTCAATAGTATGACTAGCCTATTAACACAGGAGACACTGTGCAATGATGTTCAATAGTTTGACTAGCCTAGCACAGAAGACACTGTAACGACGTTCAATAACGTGACTAGCCTACTAGCACAGGAAACACTGTTATGATGTTCAATAGTGTGACTAGCCTGTTCGCACGGGAGACTGCAATGATCAATAGTGGGACTAGCCTATTAGCACGGGAGACTGCAATGATCAATAGTGGGACTAGCCTATTAGCACGGGAGACTGCAATGATCAATAGTGGGACTAGCCTATTAGCACGGGAGACTGCAATGATCAATAGTGGGACTAGCCTATTAGCACAGGAGACTAATGATGTTCAATAGTGTGACTAGCCTATTAGCACGGGAGACTGTAATGATCAATAGTGGGACTAGCCTATTAGCACAGGAGACTAATGATCAATAGTGGGACTAGCCTATTAGCACGGGAGACTAATGATGTTCAATAGTGTGACTAGCCTATTAGCACGGGAGACTGCAATGATCAATAGTGGGACTAGCCTATTAGCACAGGAGACTGTGTAATGATGTTCAATAGTGTGACTAGCCTATTAGCACGGGAGACTAATGATCAATAGTGGGACTAGCCTATTAGCACGGGAGACTGCAATGATCAATAGAGGGACTAGCCTATTAGCACGGGAGACTGCAATGATCAATAGTGTGACTAGCCTATTAGCACAGGAGACTAATGATGTTCATTAATGTGACTAGCCTATTAACACAGGAGACTGATGATGTTCAATAGTGTGACTAGCCTATTAGCACAGGAGACTGTAATGATGTTCATTAGTGTGACTAGCCTATTAGCACAGGAGACTAATGATGTTCAATAGTGTGACTAGCCTGTTTCATACCTTTCTGGCCTTCTTTTCACTCCGGCTCTGTTTTGCTTTGCTGACTGGCTCCTCGTCGATCTCGGCAGCAGCTGCAAGCTATGGCAAGAAGGAGGTGCATCAGATTCTCTTCAAATACGTATCGACTTATCGAATATGATCTTTGAATAGTCATTTGACGTCACAGAAACACACACATACAAACAGATGTTTGACAATAGCAGGTACAGACTAAAACCAACCAGACCAGAACAAAAAAGAAAAGAAAAATGAAATTGAACCTTGAAATAAACCATTACGTTCTGATCAGGGTGAGCAAAGCATGGTTTATAGTTCTTTTAAATGTATGTTCCCATATAGCCCTTTTTCAAAGTGGGTTACTGCATGCACAGATATGGTATGGATCTGCTCATCCAACTCCAGGATCGACAGTATATAAGGCAGCATCCCATAACATGCCCAACAGTATATCCCATAATATGCCCTGTTGTTTTAAGCCCAGTCAGCGGTCCTCACCTGCGCCTGCGCCGTCTGTGTCTGTGCGGAATCCTGTTCCTCCAGCTCGGGCACGGACTCATCGCTGTCGGACTCGGTGCCAGACCCTGTCGGCGCCCAGAGAACACAGTTTTAGTCTCAGCGCGTGGCGGCGACTCTGGAGCAGTGCAGTGAGCAGAACATGAACACAATTCACAACCGTCTGAATAAACGTAGAATTCTGCAACGATGGGGAGAGATGAGCCGATGTGCAATGCAATAAAAAAAATGTGGATTGTGGATGGAATACGTGTCACTTATTTCACTAATGCATAATAAAATTAAACCAAAATAAATGAGAAACCCATACCACCCATAACACATCATCCCATTTGTCTCTCTGAAACAGGCCAGTTTGGAGGGGGAAAAAAGATAAAAAATTGAAAAATCTATAACCAACATAATAAAATAGAAAACATTAGTTCTGTCAAGCTTTATATTGAGCGTTGGGCTGTGGAGCACTATTGAGCACGTGGGCAGACTGGCCACACAGAAAGGGTGAGAAAGAAACACACAGAAACAGAAGAGGCAAAGAAATACCCTTGTCGTTCTTGATCACAGGCGCCGGTTTTGATGGGGCTTTAGTGGGAGCTGGGGTAGGAGCGGGGGCAGGCTTTGGGGCAGCTACAGGTGTAGGAGTGGGCTTTTGGGCTGGTTCTGGAGCAGGGGCTGGCTTAGAGGCAGGTGCCGGAGTGGGCTTTTGGGCTGGTTCTGGAGCGGGGGCAGGCTTTGGGGCAGGTGCAGGTGTAGGAGTGGGCTTTTGGGCTGGTTCTTCAGCGGGGGCAGGCACTGCCACAGGCTTCTGGGCAGGTGCAGGGGCAGCCTCTGGGGCTGCTGGGGGGGCAACGGTGGCAACAACAGGAGCGGCTTTTGGTGGAGCCTGCTCAACTGTTGGGGGCTGGAAGACAGGCATAGTAACTGGCTTCTCAGGGGGGATAAGTGGGGGAAGATCATCATCATCATTATCAAGGAGAGGTGCAAACACTGAGGGCTTGACCTCAGGCTTGGTTTCAGTTGGTGGAGCAACCACCACAGGCACAGGTTCAACTGTAGGAGGCTCAGGGGCAATCTTGGGAGACATAGGTGCCATTTTAGGTGGACTACAAGCCACAGCTTCAGCAAAAGACTTGGGAGCTGGAGCAGCTGGTTGAGAGGTAATTTTGAATGACACAGGAGAGGCTGCCATTTTGGGAGAGGCTGGCAGATCAGGGAGAGGAAACAATGGCTTTTCTTTAACTTCAATTGGCTTGGCCTCAGACACTTTGGGTTTAACCTCAATTGGTTCGGCCACAACGACTACTGGTTTAACTTCTACTGGAAGAGCCTCAACCACTTTGGGCTTAACTTCTACTGGAATAGCCTCAACCACTTTGGGCTTAACTTCTACTGGAAGTGCCTCAACCACTTTGGGCTTAACTTCTACTGGAATAGCCTCAACCACTTTGGGCTTAACTTCTACTGGAAGTGCCTCAACCACTACCGGTTTAACTTCTACTGGAAGTGCCTCAACCACTACCGGTTTAACTTCTACTGGAAGAGCCTCAACCACTTTGGGCTTAACTTCTACTGGAAGAGCCTCAACCACTACCGGTTTAACTTCTACTGGAAGAGCCTCAACCACTTTGGGCTTGACTTCTACAGGCATGGCCTCAACTACTTTGGGCTTAACTTCTACTGGAAGAGCCTCAACCACTTTGGGCTTAACTTCTACTGGAAGAGCCTCAACCACTTTGGGCTTAACTTCTACTGGAAGAGCCTCAACCACTTTGGGCTTAACTTCTACTGGAAGAGCCTCAACCACTTTGGGCTTAACTTCTACTGGAAGAGCCTCAACCACTTTGGGCTTAACTTCCACAGGCATAGCCTCAACTACTTTGGGCTTAACTTCTACTGGAAGAGCCTCAACTACTTTGGGCTTAACTTCTACAGGCATAGCCTCAACTACTTTGGGTTTAACTTCTACAGGCATGGGCTCAACTACTAATGGTTTGGCTTCAACCTCAGTCACTTTGCACTCAACTGGAGCAGACAAAATGGGGGGCTGAGGGGCAGTAACACAAACTGCTGGTGCAGCAGCTGGGACTTCCGACATAACATGCTTAAAGGCCTCCGTCTTCTTAGGCTTCACCTGTTTGGCCTTGACCACTTTGGGTGCGGCCATGTCTCCATGACTTGACCCTGGAGAGCCAACTGGTGGGGAGGCCAGGGGAGAGGCCAAGGGGGAAATAGGGGTGCCGCGGGTACCAGAGGAAGATTTGGGAGAGGTAGGGGAGGAAGAGGAAGCAGACAGTGAGGAGCGTTTCCTTCTGCCAGAAGGGACAGCTTTAGGGGCAGTGGAGCGCGGGGAGGAGGACTTGTGTCCTGCCTTGCCCTCTTTGGGCTTGGCAGGAGCTGCAGCAGCTGCAGCAGGAGCAGAGGGTGTGGCTGAAGAGAATAAATAAACTTAAGTTGGAAACATTGTTTTCTCTTAACTGCATGGTAGCAAATTCCAAACCATGCATGTTTAGACGGGGTTGCGGAGGGCCAGGGGGCGATCGAATGCAAACGTGTTAAAAGTGTATTTTTGTGTTCATCACAAACCTGCCGGCTCAACAGCGAGAGATGCAGAGTAGCACTCATGCCTCACATGTAAAATCTTGTTAAGAGGAGGGAACACCAAAACTGTTAAAAGCACACACGTTCACCAGACTATGACTTGGACAAAGCCAAATCATGGCACACACACACACACACACACACACCCAAGCCTAACTTAGTTTTAAGTTAAAATTAAACAGCAAAAAAACAATTGAATTTGGCACATCAACTTGGACCATGACAGCAAGTAAATCAAGACTTACGGACTGGGGGGGGGGGGGGGCAAGGGCACCCATTTTAGGAGTGCTTCTACAGGCGAATTAAAAGTGAGCTTTACAAATTAAAGTGTGTGTGAAGCGGACTACTTCCTTGCAAGCAGCATGACACTTTATATGACCATCTATCTCAACAGCAACTGTAAAGCTTTGGTTATGCCCACTAACACACAAGGTTAGACACCCATTAATTAGTACAATGGAACAAAAGCCTAATACTCCAGTCTACAACACTGCAAAGCCTGAGGTATACAGAGCAACAAATAGACAAGCATAGACTACAGGATCATTAAAAGTTATAGTAGGGCCTTTAAAACTGGCCTGCTTCGTCATTTGAGGTTAAACGTTAAGACGCAACTGACCGACCGACGGCATTTCTGTTCAAATCAAATTGTCCCTGTAAATGCTAGTTATTCCCAGCCGCAAGAAGACAATATCTATACCGTTTCCATGACAATATCTATACCGTTTCCATGTGACGAGAGCGAACACTTGAGTGTCGTGACAATATTAACGAATTTTGCAGAGGACACGCAAGAGACAGAGGCAGCTGCTTTTGAAATGAAGCAGCAGCTTCAGACTTCACACAAAATCACCCACCTGACAGGTGCCGTGAACGGAGGGAGGGGCCAGCGCAATTAGGCTCCGCCTTGGCCTGGACCGCCTGAGAGAAGATGGTAACCGGTTCTGCCTTCTCCAAAGGAGTTCCATTTTGAGTTGCTATGTCGATGGTAACCGTTGGTGGCTGTTCCAATTTTGTTAAGTCTGCTTCAGCAGTAGGATCTAAACTCACAGCTTTAAAGTTCTCAGACAAAGTCTCACTATCCGCAGGTCCGGGAGCAGGTCCATCAACTTCACTCACTGCAGGTCCGGGAGCAGGTCCATCAACTTCACTCACTGCAGGTCCGGGAGCAGGTCCATCAACTTCACTCACTGCAGGTCCGGGAGCAGGTCCATCAACTTCACTCACCGCAGGTCCATCAACTTCAGCAGGTTCTTCAGCAACTGGTACAGAATCAGGTTCTTCAGCAACTGGTGCAGAGTCAGGTTCAGTGGCTTCTTGGACCGAGAGATCTTTGGGAGAGTCTTGGTCTTGCGCAGTTTCCATCGGCACTTCAGTGGCGGAATCTTCGGCAGCCTCCTTCAGTTCTTCTGTAGCCTCCATCAACACTTCCGTGGCGGGCACTTCTTCCTTGGCAATAGAATCCTCCGCGGTGACCACTTCAGAATCTTGAGCAGGCACATCACTAGAAACACACACTTCTGCGGAGGCAGCTGGCACAGTGGCAGTTTCTTCTGTGGAGGCAGCCGGCAAGGTGGCAGTTTCTTCTGTGGCGGCAGCTGGCACGGTGGCAGTGTCTTCTGTGGCTTGTTCAAGCGTCACATCAGAAGGTGGCTGTTCCTCAGAAGTCACAGAAGCTTCAGGCACTTGTTCAGCCAGAACGTCGCCATTCTCCTGACCTTGCGCAACTTCGGCTGGAGCCGCGGGGCTTTCCGCAGGTTGGTCCGCCACCGCTGTGGCTTCCGAAGCCCCAATAGAAGCTTCCAGCGACACGGTCTTGGTAATTTCAGGCACAGCCGCCTCAGGGGAGATGGTGGCGCTCAACACCCCCGAAGCTGAGAGGAAGGAGAGGAGGAAGAGCAGGAAGAGCAGGAACAGCAGGAATAGTAGGGGGAAAGGTAGTCACAGCGAGAGGATCAGCAAAAGCTGACAAATGTGCAAGAGGGGGAGATTTCGTGCCATGTGATCATGAAGTGTAAAGACGCATGTTCCTTAAAGATGCAGGTAGAAGACTCATGTTTACCAAGATCAGGAACTCTAACGCCATCTCACTTTGATCACTTTGACACAAAATGGCAACCAGCTTGGAAACCAACTGGACAACACATCTTTCAAGAATATTAACGCTCTTGTGGAAAACTGTGACTTCTGATAGTGTTATTGTGTGTTCGACAACAGAACGTATTAAGTGTGCCCTTTTCCCAGTATCTCCATGCAGTGCTCACATTCAGAATACGTGAGGATCTTCACACCCAGACAGTTTGAAAGAACACCTTGCGGTGCGTGAAATGGTTTAAAAACTAGGGTAGTCTTATTCTAATGAAGTGGGAAACACAGAGTGGAGGCGGAGTCAGGATAACGAGTGGACGGGACGAGTGGATGTAAGCTTCAACTTTACTGGGTTTAGTCTTTTACTCTTAACTGGGTTTAGTCTTTTACTCTTTACAAGGTTTAGTCTTTTACTTAGTTTTTAAAAAGTGATTTTCCAACCAGCCCAAGCACAAGCAAATAATAGTACTTTTACAAGGTTCCGTTATAATAGCTTATCTACAGTATACATGAGCTTCCAAATTAATATCTATGCAAACACGTTGACCATTTCTTCCAGCCAAAACCATCGTTATAAAGGTTTCCATGGGTTACTGGTCATCTTGATTCTTCATCTTCATCTTCATCTCTTCATTAGTGTCTCTGTATTTGGTTCCATGGCATCAGATTGAACAGTAAAGGTACAGTGGTCTCTATTAAAAACATTCATTGCTTGCAGTCTTTCAAAAGTCTTCAAAAGAAATCCACTCTTCTTCGATATAATTCTTCACAATATGGACAGAAAATTCCAGCAAGGTATCCGTATATAACCAGTGTAACCGCAGAGGCATTCCGTTTCAGTGCCGTCTATACGCTTTTGTCTATGTATCCTTTGGAAGCTCATGTGATGCCTTACTGACACTTGAAAAGCTTTGCATGTCAAAGGCTGGATGGAAATTAACATCTACAGTCTCACAAAATGTATTAACCTTATTAACCATTTTAAGTTTTGGCTATGTGTGAACTTTGCTTTAAAAAAAAAGAGGAATATTTATTGTAACATTATCAAAGGTGAATGTAGCACAAAGAAAAAATAAATTGTATACGCTTAGTTATTCATTTGAGAAAATAAATCAACTTCACCTTATTAACGTTATACAAAATATAACATCCCATGTGAAATAAATGATGAATGGAAAATCCATGAAGTGAGGATGACTTAAAAGAATGATTAACAAAATATTAATGTTTTGAAGGGGTACAAGTAAAGTAAGTAAGTTTCATTCCGTCACTACTCATGCAGCAATATGCATCAAGTTTCATGCACAGAGAAATCCTGTACACCTAATCACCCAATTACAAGTGTAATCTCATTCAGTGCAAGCAATGTGTGTTTAAGTGGTCCTGGATCGGGAATCCTACTCATAGAATAAGACCTCTCAAACTACGACAACCAACTAAAACTTTCTTGACTGATGTGACAGCTGAGTAGACAAACAGAAGCAGAAAAAAAGTGTCTGGGACAGGTGTTGCTCAACTTCAATGGGCCACAACCTGCCTTAACTGGTTTGTGTTTCAGTTTAAATATCAGTAGTAGCCTAACAGCACTGAATAGATTCTGAGTTCCAGGACCACGTTATTAGCCAGAGGGTTTAGTAGGATCATGCGTGACTCAGAACATTACGAACCCGTCTCCACTTGTGGCTGCTGCAGTTCCTGCTCCGTCACTGGGACAGTTTCTGTGGCTTCACCGGGCATGTTTGCCTGTAACATACATACAATTATAAGCCTTCACAATCAATGGGTATCTTTTCTTTCTTCACTCCTGATTTAATTAATCTTACACGATCACTATATATGTATACACCTTGAGTTATATCCCTAAATAAAATGTATCGTCTGGTTTAGCCAGTTAAACAGTCATGTTCCTTTATCATTCCTCGACACTTGCCTACTACTATGATCACAATAACGATATAACTAAATATCTACACACGGTATGAAAAGACGCAGTTAGAAACACATGCGTTTCATTCAATTAGATAGCATCTAGCATCGCGTTACACGTAGGATACAGTTAGCTCCAAGTTACAGCCTAAGATTCATGTTACTAAAACCATTTATTTTCCATTCAATTTCTTACGCCAACCTCTGCCGATGAGTACTTTCTTAGAGACCGTATTACATGTTTTCACGTGGTGACTTCGGGTTAGTGGTTGGTCGGGTCGGTTCACCCGTAAAGAATGGCTCTAGCCAGCTTGCTGGTCCAAAACATGAACCGGGTGACAACACGCAGGTATGTTTAATTTGTAAACAAACTGCACTACAATGTAGCTTCGGCCTACACAATCTCAACTCTACAGCGGCAGCTCTGCGAACAAAGCCTTGGGTTATCATAACACTGACAGCACTGCCCATACCGGAGAGCATGGCTAGCGAGCTGCCTCTTTCAGCCTCTCGAGGAACTGGAACATTTATCTAGCTAGCTAGCTAGCCAACCAGTCAAGACTACCCGTGAAGCGACAGCACTGATTAGACCTAATACCAAGTTACTGGCTAACATATAATATTCAGGTTACACATCAACATCAAGAGCAACGTCAATTGAATGAACTATTCCACAAAGACATGAGCCAAACAGGTTTAGCCAACTCTAAACAGGACAGCCAGCTAATAACTGTGTGCCTCTCCCCCATTTTGTACTGACAGTCGATCGGTTCAGTTAGGATATTTCTTCATTCAAAGCGTTGACCAGGTTAATATTTACATCAAACGACCGACCAAATACTTAACCACACCTGAATCGAAAACTAGACAATTTTACAAGCGATTAAAATGATAGATGCAAGTAGATTGATAGCAGCAACTCACTAGGTCAGGACTCGGGATCCAAGATGGCTGTGAGAGAGAGATTCTGACCTTAGACGCGCTGTGATATCACAGTTATCGATATTTCTTGTTCCGGGTCGTCACTGCGTCGGAAGCACGAAGCATCCAGCCAACAGACTAGCAAGCTAGGTGAGTTACCGGTTGTTTATTATTTTCCTGTGACTGCAACTGATGTAATTTTCTGTTTTTAAGTGTAGTGTGGGTAGAGGGAACCGAACTATGCAAGGCATATTGTGCCCTGGCAGTTTCCGCTGCAGCTAGCCTGTTAGAAACGTTTGTAGGGCCCATCAGGCAAGTTAGCCAGCTAACGTTACCTGACGTTAGTGTTTCATCCTTTGTAAGATAACAACAGCTTGGCGCTGTCAAGACTTTAGGATAAGTTCACACATGACCTTAAAATAGCGTCCAATGTTGGCGTTAGTCATTCGTCTGTGGTGGAAAGAGTTCTGCAGAGTGTATTCACATTTGTTTACGGTGATGTGGTAGTCTATGGTGTATGCTAATTTAACTGTGCAACTCTGCAACTTCATTACCTAACGTAATGAGTACAAGAGTACAAGTAGAAAGACAACGAAATGCAATTTGCGTCTTCCCTGATGTGAAAAATGACACAAAATATAGCCAGGTGGTGCACAGACCGGACAGGATAGTGCAGTGTAGAGAGTAGATACAGTTTACAGTAATGCACATTAAATGTAAATATGTGCAGTGTAATAGCAGCGACCTTAAATATGGCTATGTCGTATAAACAACATGTACGGATGTGTGCAGTGTAGCAGTAACATTATGCTAGTAGTAAGAATCATATAGATGCAGTGTAATAATTAGCAAAATATATTATTAGCAGAGGCGGTCATCCCAGGTCCAGAAATGAAAGTCCTGCCATATTCTAACTGTGCACTTAACACAGGTGATGTCACTACTGACATGAGGGTCCAAGAGAGGGTCCTCAGAAATGTGGACACCCAGCTGTAGACTTCTTGAAGTCCACAATGAGCGCTTTGGTCTCCTTGGTGTTGCGAGCCAGGTTATTGCTTTGGTCTTCTTGGTTTTGAGAGCCAGGTTATTGCTTTGGTCTTTGGTGTTGAGAGCCAGGTTATTGCTTTGGTCTTCTTGGTTTTGAGAGCCAGGTGGTTGTCAGCGCACCTCCCTGTAGGCTGTCTCGTCATTGTCGCTGATGAGACCAATCACTGCAGTGTCCTCTGCACACTTGACAACATGTGGTAGAGCCATGCACAGGCGTGCAGTCGTAGGTGAATACGTTGTAATGGGGAGGGCTCTGCACACATCCCTGTGGTACGCCAGTGTTCAGGGTGATGGTTGAAGAGGTGTTATTATCTAACCTAACAGACTGAGATGTGTTGGGTAGGAGTCCAGAATCCAGTTCCAGAGGGAGGTATTGATGCCCAGCTCAGTCACAGAGTTTGTTGATCAGTTCGGAGGGAATGATGGTGCCAAATGCTGAACTGATGTCAAACAGCATTCTCACACAGGTGTTGCTGTTGTCAAGGTGGGACAGGACAGGGCAGAGGGAAGTGCTTTAGAGATGGCATCAACCCATGGGAGTAACTGATCACACAGCTTTAGCAAACAGATGATGACTCGTATGATAGTATGTTTTTGATGACGTGATTGACAAAATGACAATCTATGCATCATGGAAAAGTTCATGAGCAAACCTGGTGTGGTTTAGGAAGTCTAAAGTATTGCTGTTTAATGTAACTGTTGCAGTGCCTGTTGCTGATGTCCTGCTTAAGCTATTCTTGTAATTTAATTTGTAAGTGATTTGAAATGTCATCTTGTGATATCTTGTGTTGCCAAGAACAGTTTTAATAGCTTGGCTTTACCAATCCAGCCCCCACTGGCCATAAAAAAATAATAATTCATCAAAATGTACACAAGAGAATGAACATTAAACTTCATTGGTCCAAAATAAATATTTACGGTAGTAGTTAGACGCTGATTGGCTAAGACCTTGGAGTTCTTAAGGTCAAATTTGTTTTCAAAATATACGTCATTCACATTAGAGTTCAGTACACAGTAAGTATATAGTCTAGGGGCCCCTGGCCACCTGGACCCGCCCCTGATGACACCGCGTGATTGACATGCGCTCCCCACAGGATCATGTCTATGTCCCACTTGTATGGGCGTAGAGAGGAGGAAGAGGATGGGGTGGAGATCGAGAAGTTTGAGATCTCGGAGTGGGACCTGGCCAACGAGTTCAACCCCGAGCGGCGGCGACACAGGCAGACCAAAGAGGAGGCGACATATGGCATCTGGGCGGAGCACGACTCCGACGAGGAGCGGCCCAGTTTCGGCGGGAAAAGGTACGTGTTCAACTGTATTGAAAGTTGTGATGAGTTGAAGGATGATAACAAAGGATCCTCGACCATGACAGTGCTCAGATCTAGTTGCTACCAACGGTCTGAAAGTTTTTTTTTTTAAGATTATTTTTTGGGCTTTTTATGCCTTTATTTGGACAGGACAGTAGAGAGAATGACAGGAAGTGATTGGGAAAGAGAGTCGGGGTGGGATCTGGAAAGGACCACGGGGCGGGAATCGAACCCGGGTCGCCAGCGTACGGTGCAGG